>NW_022987821.1:3748440-3915940 GCF_902827165.1 Trematomus bernacchii | reverse complement strand
CCTCTCCAGAGAGGAGCCGGACAGAAATAGGTGATCCAGAAACCTTTGACTGAGGACACCGCTGTTCCTCTGGAAGTCAGGGAGAGCGTTTGAATCACTGTTGTCATATCGGAAACTTTTTCAAACAAAACTATATCACAAAGACAGAATACTGACTGCAGCTAACCAATCAGAGCAGACTGGGCTCTGGTTTCAGACAGAGGGTGAAAAGAGGTTCTGCAGCACAGATAGTATGAGAAGAGCTTTTTGAACATTAAAGCATGTGGAACAAAATACAAATATTAACCTGACAATGAGTATGTCACCTCTAAACTTTTTCACACCTGTAATCTTCAAGAGTACGTCCTTTATGAAAGGCACACATTTCCATCTCTTTCAATAGGTCACATTAAATACATGTGTTACTTTCACACACATTTGTAGGTCAGTTATGTGCAGGAAAGAGCAAAGAAACACGAGGGGTCAGCTGCCAAACTTGTAGTCAAATCCTGACTGGAAATTCCCAACGTGAACTTTCCGTGGTGGGATTAAAGCTACTACTGCTGTGAATCATTCTTGTTGCTAACAATATTGGACACAACGTCAGCTAAAAGTGCAAAATGAAGCATTATATATCATTGTCGAATTCTCTGTAATCCTTTGTGAAGTTTCCATAAACAGAGTAGGTTTCTAGGCTTCTTTATGCCAGGGATATTGTTAGTATTAGAGTTTCTTCAAAGTTCGACAGGTTTTCCTATAAACCTTTAACTTGTGTGACACTTGGGTTTTGTGCTAGAATAGTCTTTTTCTGCTGGAGAAACTGCAGGAAATGTGTGTTGGAGTGGTTGGGTGTATTCTTAACACCAATTAAACTGCCAGAGCTGATCTGTAACTGTAGGCTGAGAGGGGTCAACTTTATCTCGTTACGCATCGTGAGTTCATTCAAGGGATGCAGAAAATGAGTAGGACAAGCTGATCTGACCCGTTGTTAGAGAACAGAACATCACATTCTGACTGTTTCTGACCTCAAAGCAAACATTTGCTGGGCCTCTCCTCCCTAAACACACCCCTCATGCAGGCTAAACGATCTTTGGACAAAAAAACAACTGAAAACAAATCTCCTTGCACGCTTCATCTTCTCATTATCTAACCGCGAAAACAAATAATAGAATTCAAAAACAATTTAACCAGACATATGTTCAGATTGAGTTTACACATTAAAGCGTATCCCCACCCTGTCTTGTTAAGTTATATCTGTTCCTGTAAAAGTGGGAATGAGTGTTGCATGAAATTAGCCACATACTCCAGCAATTAGACACAGCCGAAACACGTAAAAATTGACCTTTTATGGACGTTTAGTGTATTCCCCGGAGAAGATTCATCGGGAATGCAGCGGGGACCAAGGTGATAATAGGACCAAAGAGGTGAAGTGTGTTATTATGTGTGTGTGTGTGTGTGTGTGTGTGTGTGTGTGTGTGTGTGTGTGTGTGTGTGTGTGTGTGCTAGCTATGGTTTTTATTGTTGCTGTGTTGAACTTAGGCCAAGTACCAGGGTTTATGAGACCCCGCCAAGTCAGACACACACACGCACGTGCACACGCGCACACGCGCACACGCACACACGCACACACACACACACACACACACACACACACACACACACACACACCTCGTCTCCCCCACTCTCTCCTCCCATGGCTCTGCTATAACACAAGGCTGACACTAACAACCTACAGCTGTTTGAAGCCCAACACAGAGATGGGCTCACATGACCCTCCTTGACAGAACACACACACACACACACACACACATTTACAAGTGTTACTGCACGGAAATGTGCTGTCAAAACACACACAAGGCATTTTAATGAGCTTTATAGCCAGCAAAGAAGTAAGCAAGTCAGGTTATAATGGCAGCTGCATGAACATGAATATCAGAAAGTAGCCAAGCTGCCTTTAGAGTAACATTGAATAAGCAGGTGCTAATATGTTAATCCAATTGTGAATTTGGTGCTTAAAGGTCACCATCATGCGATTTTTAGGCAATAGCATAGGTCTCAGATGTATAAAAATATATAAAAAAAATGTCTATTAAGTGTTTTGCTCAAAATACCAAACAGATCACCCATTCTAGCCATGCCTCATCTCCCTCTATTTCACTTCCTGTTTCAAAAGTGCTGATTTTGGGTATAAAGCTTAAAAAAATTAAAACATTGATAAAAAATAAAAAAGGAGGGGGCTGAGCTCATGGTGGACCCGGCAGCTACTGTCTAAACTAAATACTGCCGTGATGAAACGCCATATCATGGATTATCAAGGATTATTTCTGAAACAGTATGGAGCTCAAAGGCTTTCTCTCTTGCCGGTTATACCACAAGGTGAGTTCCTTTTTATTTCCTGCTTCTTCACACACATGCTCTCCAGTACAGGTTAGCTCTGAGTGTTAGCGATGCTAATGTAAACACCGACCATATTACGTCCAAAACAGTCGGGCATTGTTTCTGATAGCAACGTTTCTGATAGTGCCGTGGGTCCACATTTCAGATATTACGTCATATCGGACACAAATCTGGATCAGCCCCGTTTTTAGAGATTTGGATACGGAGGAAAAGAGAGAGGGTTTTATTTTCTGACGCTGCGTGAGTTCCCCGACACACCGGGGACACATAGTTATGTATAAAAGACATCAAAAAGTGCATTTTGCATGATACAGTAGGTCCCCTTTAAAGTATAAACTTTTTAGAAAAAGTAGACCAAAAATCGAGGAGAGATACTCCCTCAAGGGGGACCACAGGGATTGTAGCCTTTGCAGACCATTTACATGCACTAAAACCTATAACACAGTACAGGGAAGGTAAAAAACCCAAAAAGCAAAAATAGGGCCTCTTAAAAGAAACAGGAAGAGACAAAAAAATGACCACAAGGAAACATAAAACAACGAGGTGCACAATAATTGCAAAAAGATGGAAAATGGCTACAAAGAGACTGAGAAGAAAACACGATGTGCAACTAATAACAAGACAGAAAAGAAGAATGAGTGCAAAGGATTTATTCATATTCATATAGAAAGGCCCTGCTTCATCTTATAGGGGGGGGGGGGTCATCATGAGTAGCAGCTGCTGTCAGTGTCATTCAAAGACACTGAAAATTACCACAAGGAATCTTTAAAAAAATGAATACAGATGCAAAACAGCTGCAAGGGGTGAAACATGGCTGCGAAGAGACGCCTAGTAACAACTGTAAAAGATGAAAAACCTCCACAAAGAGACACAGAACACTCATAACAAAGAGACACGTAGCAACGACAATGAAAGAGGGGCAAAACAACCACAAAAAGACACAAAATAAATACAAAGAGATGCAAAATGACTGCAACAAATGTCAACCACAGACAAATAAACAACTACAGAATGACCAAAGGAAAAACAACACCACAACAAAAAGACTTTAAAGTCTGTCTCTTCCAGCAGACGGAACAATGCTCCTCCCACCATGCATGTTATGACGTTTTTGTCATTCAAATATATTTGATTGCGCATGGATTCTGAAATGTTTTTGGGTGTTGCCACGAAGGAAGAGTCTTGGAAAGTTATGGTACTCAGTCAAATATGCAACCTCATTTAACAACAACTGTCTTAATGCGTTACAAAAACCCAACCCTCAGAATATTAAAACAAACACGGAGAGTTTGACTTTCTCCCCCCGGCCTGTCGGGGAGCGACCACACGGCCCAGTGGTGGTGTCAGTCTGTGGGCAGTCAGAGTCCCAGGACAGTCCAATAAGCCTCCAATAAAAGCCTCCGCTCAAAAGCAGGCGACCGCAGCACTGCTGTAGGCCTCCGACCTCAACTCCACGGCTGCAACCCACAGTCATAAAGTCAAGCATCTCGTATAATGTGACAGACTCAATGTCAACAAAACAAAGGAGAAGTTTTCTTCAAAAGTCTGCCTTTGAGATGAGATTTGCGAGGTTATCCAAAATGTTCTTAGGCTGATTCCGACATGGTTTACTTTTAAAGGGAAAAGAACAAGTCACTAGTTTCACTTGCGTTGTTTTCTCCTTTTTTAAGGATTGTTATTTAGGTATTTAATGTATTATAGCTTTAACTGTATCTCCCTCTTTATCATTAAAAAAAAATCAAAGAAACCAAGATCTAAGTCAATCAAATCTCCCAGTCCAGAACATCCCGTCTCTTGCCGAAACACTGCAGTGAAATGAAATGAACTGTACCAAGACACGGATTAGCTGTCTTTTCGCAGTGATAAAGATCCGCTGCTGACGTGCCAGTTGCTTTTTGTCCTGATAATGATCAGTCATAAAGTTGCCACTGTGAAATCTGATACAGGCAATTAAAGGAGGGGATGAGGAACTGAGCATCCCAGTACGTTCAGTCTCCATTAGCATCATGAGAAAGTCTCAGCAGTGGAGCTTTTTTGCAAAAACCCTCCTGGCTCGGGACCCCGTGTGCCTGGTGTGAATTAAAATCCCTCGGATGCATCTTGTGGAAACAATTGGAAAATGCACTGACATTTAAACTGAGTGTGGTCCATAAAAACAGATTAGGAAGATCACTACTGCACCTGACTGGAGAGGAATTATAAGCAAAGTAATGCCAATGTGTTGGTGGTTTATTACAGTGTTTGTGTTTTTATCCTGGTTTCTATTTGGGGGGGTATCTGCAGGGATTTTGTTCCAGAAAGTAGCCAATCATTATCAGTGTGTGTTTGTGTGTGTGTGAGCAGGAGCTTAATATGATTTAAAAAGGAGATATTCATGAAAGATTGACAGAAGTGGGATGCATGAGGTTTTAAAGATGTACACTGCCCTCCAGTGGCGGTGCATTAAAGTCCCTTTAACACAGAAATACATGATATATTTATACATAATGGTTAAACAGTTATACTGGCTGAAAAGGGACTATTTCTTCTGTAAGATACAGTACAGCAAAAAAGGTTCCAATGCAAACTATGAACAGTGAGACTTGTGAATTAAAATAGTAAAATGAGTTGTTTTTCTTTTTGATTGTATTGGTAATTCACTTCAGAAACACGTTTTGTTATATTCCAAGGAATGCTCTTAACATCCCGATAGCAATGAATATATTAAATGCTTTGACAAAACATATATACAAATATTTCATCTGTGGAAGCCGTGGCGCTGTAAAAAGCATGACCAATCATCTGCCCCGGCCCGCAGCAGATAACTGTATGGCCTACCTGCCTGTCAGCCTTCCATCTCGTGCACACACTTATCTCGTGCCCTCATTGGTCATGTGCGCGTCTGTGTGTGTTGGAGGAGGGGCTCTGTAAGGAAGTCTGAAGGATGGGGCAGATTTTTTTCGGTTGTGTACTTTCAAATTCTAGCGCACTCGAGCTGGTTTCTCCATTCTTACCTACCCTACCTTTTTATTTAATACGTTTTATTAAAAAAAAAAGTTTTATCTAAACTGGCTAACGAGGTGGATGGAGAACAGCTGTGCAGGAGCGTGAACAGGTGAACCACATTAAAGTCATCTCATATGCAAATATTACATAACCTTAACACAGCGATAAAAAACATTTACTTTCTATACTGTGCTCTCTGTTTTCTATATATAAAATAAAATCAATGTGCTCTTTTGACACTAGAGGGAGGCAGACCTTTTAATATGCAACTGTATTCCCACCTCTAGTTTTAAATAACACATATTTGTCAGTCTGTAAAAACCTATATCCTATTCTTTTTTCAAGTGTTAGCATTTGTATTATACTTCTTGGAGACATGTTTTATCTGCCTTTATTGTCTTTTATGAATTAATTTGTGTGTATAAATCCTTATGTAAAGAACTATAATGTGCTATAAAAATAAACAAATTATTATTTCATTACATGTTACTTGTTAGACGCTTTTATCCAAAGCGACTTACATACTCAATACTGTGGGCAATCCCCACAGGAGCAATTTGGGCTGAAGTGTCTTCAGGGACACAACGACATGCTGACTGCAATGGGGTTTGAACTTGCTATCCTCTGATTCGAAGAACAGCGCATTAACCCACTGTGCCACACGCCTTATTGTTTTATTTTCTTAGTTCTTTATTTATTCATTAATATTTTTTATTTATTTAAGTAGTGCCTTTTATTTGAATATCTGAACATGTATTTATTAATTGTTTGCTCATATTGTTTGCTTCCAGTCTCTGTGCTGCACAGTAACAGCCTTGGCATTACCAACAGGCTGCTGTAATAACGCTCTCTCTCCACTAGGGGGCAGAAGAGAACAGAGGAAAGATCACTGATCTCTATTGGGATTGGTTTGCAGTGTTTCCATACACACGCACACTCCTAATGCCACACCATCACATGCAACATGTGACAGTCAGGAACACGATGAGACTATTAAACATGTTGAAAATAATCAATCAAATCTTCCTTCTCTTTAACCTGATTTATCGATCGATATCACAGGTGAAAAGTCTTATTTATGTAACCCTCCTTCAAAGCCTTTATCCTTCAGTTTTTCACTTGTATTGACTTGCTGTGTTTGTTCTGTCTGGCACTCACAGCTCTTCCCTTCTCTGGTGTTTGCGTTGCACTTCCCGGAGATCACTTGTCAATCAAACAGTGTGGGCGGCAGTGGAGGAAGAAGATCTTCTACTGAAGTACAAGCAGTAATACAACAGAATAGAAATACTCTGTTATAGGTGGAAGTACTGCATTAAAAAATATAGAAAAAGGTACAAAAATGTGGAGTATATTCATCATGCAAGATGGCCAATGTTATATTGGATTATAGTTTTAAATGCATGAATGTGTTCACTGTTAATCCACTGAAAAGTATTTTATTTCTCTCTTTACATGTGTATATTTGACTTATATCTGCATTTACTTGGACATTGAATACTTGCAAAACTGTTATTTCTATTCCTGTGTCCTCTTGCACTATGTTTATTATTGTTTTATGTCTGATTTATGTTGCATTGTTTGCAAAGCCTGGAGATTGTCATTGCTAAAACTACACTGTAGCTATTGTGCATATGACAATACAGCCATTGATTCTTTGAGAAGCTAAACAGCAGAGTGTACATGAGTGAGGGAAAGTGTTGAAAAAGTGAGCAGAGGATGATTACATGCAGTCGATGCAATCAGAGCCCATTGTGCGGCCCACCAGCAGGACTCAGCTGTTAGTCAGAGGCAACGCGGGGTTACTGACTAATGTTGAATTTAAAGTGACTGAAAACACACTTTCCCTAACAGACAGATTATTACATGTTTGACAGGTTTGAATAGAGGTGGGAAGAAAAACAAATCACTGCACCACCCACAAGTGGTGCAAAGTACTTTTAATCAAGTATTTTCATATCATTTTCAGCTATTTTACACTTATATACCAAGACGTACACATACTTGGGCATATATTGTACTCTCTTTAATACATCTTTAGTTACTTTGCCGATTAAGATTATTTATACCACCACCACAATACCCAGAAGTATGTAGAGTTACCAAAAAGGGCTACTCCTTTACCAGCTGCAAGATTAAAGAAATAGTGAACACATTCATGCATCTTTAAAAAATGTCATCATGCATACTTTTATTTTGGTTCTTTAATTTGTGCTCCTTTTTCCTTCTCATCCTTTTTCTTATTTAAAAGTATTTATTTGTTGTTGTTTTTCCCCATAAATACTACTATGTGAGCTGTTTCACACAATTCCAATGTTTCGAGAGGTGATTTTTTATTTAGGACGACTGAGTGAGTTAAAGGGAGCTGACCTGGGGTCTGCATGGCTCTGCTGTTATCTTATGATAAGCTGTGTGTTTCCTCTCCTCAGCCTGAGTGGAGGTGTGGGGGGGGGGGGGGGCGCCGTTAAACCCCTCTATATTTGCTTTCCCCTCAAAGGGACTATGTGAGGAATGCTGGGAATTTGACTGATCCCCGAGTGTCCCGGTGCGGCTCCCAGCGCTCCCCACAGCTCACGTTCTGGGAAAAAGCGAGGCCACCTGAAAACGGACACCACGGGTCGAGCACCTCGCAGAAACACAATATTGAGGCTGGAAAAGCACGATAAGTCTTCCTCAGTATTATACGCCACTGCTTTAATCCATCTGCGGACCATCAACAAGCAAAAAACTAAACTACCTTGGGGAGAGTAAAAAACAACAGAAAGAGGCTCGGTCCAAGAGAAACCCTAGGGCCGTACTGTGTAAAAGTGATGAATTCCTGTTTAACTCACCTGCATAAATGCCAGAAAAATAGTTAAAAGACATCATCACATTGATCAATGCATCTATAGAGGGATTTAGATTGATCAAATGTTGTTTTATAAGATCATTTCCATTGTCAAATGCCTGAAACGCCTCCATTGGGATCCTTTGTTAACTTCCTGAACACAGTGACATTCACACTTCTATTGGCTAGCGACACATTGCACGTGATAGGCTAAGAGGCGGGACATCTCTAAGCCGCTAACCAATCACAACAGGAACAAATCAAATAAATGAAAATGTTGAAGTACCCTAACATGGAAATACTCAAGTAAAACACCTCACTTAAAAACAGAACTTGAGTATACGTACTTAGTTACTTTCCATTACTTCTTATACATTCAAATGCAAAACTACAATATTTCCGCCTAACAAAAATAAATCACACACACACACACACACACACACACACACACACACACACACACACACACACACACACACACACACACACACACACACACACACACACACACACACACAACACACACACACACACACACACACACACACACACACACACACACACACACACACACACACACACACACACACACACACACACACACACACACACACACACACACACACACACACCACACACACCACACACACACACACCACACACACACACACACACACACACACACACACACACACACACACACACACACACACACACACACACACACACACCCTCTCTTTGACCTCCTCATCGGGTCACATTCAGAGAGGGAGAAAGATAGAGAAGGGGGGGTGCAACAATGCAGCAAAGGATTGTGGGTAGCCGTGGAGAGGCCAATGAGAGCCCTCCAGACGGATCGCTGCCGGGCATCGCCACCCACCTATGACTGCTCTCTACATCCGTTGCCTTGGCAACAGCAGCGTTTGATGCGAGAAAGATCCCACTTTGCTACAAAACGAGGAGTGTGTGAGTGTGTTTTTATTTAAATCTTGAAAGCACTCACTGTTGACCTTCACACCCGATGAGGGGGAGATGGCGTGACCCCTCATAGGGTGTGAAGGTTCGAATAAAGTTGGAGGGAGAAAAAAGAAAAATCGATACTGGCAGGAACAATGGATTGATTTATTTTGTAGCTTTGGCGTATATTTTAAAATAATGTTGGAAACAGGAATGAACTGTGTTTGCATGTAGGAATAGTGTGTGTGTGTGTGTGTGTGTGTGTGTGTGTGTGTGTGTGTGTGTGTGTGTGTGTGTGTGTGTGTGTGTGTGTGTGTGTGTGTGTGAGAGAGTAGGATTGGAGAGTAACGGATTACATGTAACGGTAGGATCAATCTGATCAATGACGACATGTACAGTATAGCCGCATGTCATCATTTCGGTGCTGGTGGTCTTGGTGGTGCCCAGCAGACGATGTGGGCTTCGTAAATAATTGGACAGCCTTCTGGGAAAAACCTGGTCTGATTAAGAGAGACGGCATTCATCCTACTTTGGACTGTGCAGCTCTCATTTCGGCAAACATTTCAGAGCTTTGTGGACTTAATCCATGACAAACTGGAGTTGAGACCAGGAGGCGGAGTCGCAGCTTCTCTGCGCTCTCTCCTGGGCAGTTTTTATTTCTAATCTTCCGTTCCTCTCAAATTCTTGAGAAAGCGGTCGCAAAACAGTTGTGTGATTACTTAAAAAACAATGAGTTATTTGAAGATTTCCAGTCTGGCTTTAGAACACATCATAGCACAGAGACAGCTCTGGTTAAAGTCACAAATGACCTTCTAATAGCCTCAGACAAAGGACTTGTCTCTATTCTTGTCTTGCTCGATCTCAGTGCTGCATTTGATACTATCAACCAGAGGTGGGACCAAGTCATTGTTTTGCAAGTCCGAGTCAAGTCTCAAGTCTTTGCGCTCAAGTCCGAGTCAAGTCTCAAGTCTTTGCGCTCAAGTCCAAGTCAAGTCTCAAGTCAGGATGGGCAAGTTCAAGTCAAGTCCAAGTCCTAAACTTTGACAAAACGAGTCTTAAACAAGTCCTTATGTGCTTTTCAACAAATGTAATGACATCGATCAACAGAATAATACTTAATAATCAAACTGCTCTTTATTAGTCACATTAATCATTTAATAATCCATTTTCTCTCTGCTGGTAAAGTAACGTGTTTTTTTCTATTTTAAGAGGGATCAGTAAGGTAAGGCTACCGTGACGGTTTGATTCAGAAGGAGTTCAATGCATAAGAGCGCTGATGTTGAGGTGACCAGAATGTTTATTTCCACTGTGTACAACATGTTATAAGGGACCCACAATCTATCTTTATGCAAGGGATAATGTGCAGCGAGGCGGTCTCTATGGGGAAAAGAACACCTGAATCTAGATCCCTCTGCAGGTGGTACTTTAAGTATATTTTGATGATAATACTTTTACTTGTAACATTTTGAATGCAGGACTTTTTATTGTAACCGAGTATTCCTACACTCTGGTACTTTTACTCAAGTACAAGATCTGAACTTCTCCCACCTCTGACAATAAATCCTGAGTGGTTACCAAAACAAAACCCTGCTCTGAAGGTTATTTTCATTTGACAAATCCTGCACTCAGCTTTGCTTTCTCCAATATCATTGAAATGCAGCCAGATGCTGCTTCTTTTTTCGGTTTTCGCTCATTTCTTGACTTTTTCCGACGCGCTTGCATAAACACTAGAACCGCCAACCGGGTCAATTTGACCCAGAGCTGTTTTTTTTTGTGTGTAACTTTTTTTCAATAAAATATTAAAGTCTTCCAGTCCGTGACTTTTCCTGAAAGTGTGTTATGTAGCACCCTATGTTGTTAAAAATTCTCAATATGAAGTCAGATTGAAGAAATCGCCCAAAAAATTGCCATTTATACCTATTTCCGCCAAGCGGGTCATATTGACCCCACCCCTTTTCATATAAACATGACGTGTTGCTATAGCAACGCCTTTTGTCTACTGCGGTTCCTTATAGATTGAGAGATAGATTGAGAGAGAGAGAGATAGATGGATAGATATATTGATAGATAGTTATAGATAGAGAGAGAGAGATAGAGACAGTCTGTAGTGAAGGAGTGCGCTCCCGCTCACGGGAGACTGCTCGCGCTGAGCTCCGCAGCAAACAGCTGTGGGGCGAGTTGAAAGTACTTATGCTGGCCGCGGTGTCTAAATAATGCTTCCGGGCCAGCGGGCCATTTATAATGTCGAGCCCTGAGAGTCCACAGATTATATTGGTATACGTTTCATCCCTGTGCGATCAAAGCTCACTGTTCAATAAAAGAATATTTTACCTTGAAAATCAATGCATTCTAATAGCGGGTCCCCGTCACTCTGTGTAGCTGGCCTGTACCACTACACTTGCTGTTTTTGGAGCGTCTGCCCCCCACCCTTCTTTCACATAATGGTATGATCCTAGTGTGTCCTCGCATATGATTGGCCGCATGGTGGCTCAGCAAAATAAAGTCCCGCCCCTGCCTGCTTGGATTCACACAGCAAAAGTTGGAGCGGCTGAAGATTCTGCTTTCCCCGACGCGAGTCTGCTCTTCTGAACGGCAGCTCGCGATCGGCGTGTTGGAGACCTCTGAATTAAATTATCAAGTCACCTCAAGTCAGAAGGCTCAAGTCCAAGTCAAGTCCCGAGTCATTAGTGTTCAAGTCCAAGTCGAGTCGCAAGTGTTTTGTGATTTTGTCAAGTCGAGTCCAAAGTCATCAAATTGGTGACTCGAGTCTGAATCGAGTCCAAATCATGTGACTCAAGTCCACACCTCTGCTATCAACCAACTATTGCAAAGACTAGAGCACTTAGTTGGCATACAGGGAACTGCTTTAGGCTGGTTTAGGTCCTATCTATCTGAACGCTCTCAGTTTGTGTGTGTCAACGATGAATCTTCCATGCAAACCAAAGTGAGCCATGGAGTGCCACAGGGCTCAGTGCTTGGACCTATTTTGTTCACATTATATATGCTATTATGTTAGGTAATATTATAAGGAATCATTCTGTACATTTCCATTGTTATGCGGATGATACTCAACTATATTTATCCATCAAGCCTGATGAAACCAATCATCTAAATAAAATTCAAGACTGCCTCAAGGACTTAAAAACGTGGATGACCTTACATTTTTTTTATGTTAAACACGGCCAAAACTGAAGTTATTGTACTCGGCCCAAAGAATCTACGAAACAAACTATCTAAAGATATACTAACTATGGATGGCATTAATTTGACCTCCAGTGAGACTGTAAGGAATCTTGTTATATTTGATCAGGATTTATCCTTTAACGCCGCCATAAAATTAATCTCAAGGACCGCCTTCTTTCATCTACGTAACATTGCAAAAATCAGGCATATCTTGCCTCAAAACGATGCAGAGAAACTAGTCCATGCATTTGTTACTTCAAGGCTGGATTATTGTAACTCTTTATTATCAGGGTGTACCAAAAAGTCAGTTAAGTCGCTTCAGCTGATTCAAAATGCTGCAGCGCGTGTACTAACCAGAGTTCGGAAAAGGGACCACATTACTCCAGTTCTGGCTGCCTTACACTGGCTCCCTATAGAACACAGGATAGAATTTAAAATTCTTCTTCTCGCCTACAAAGCCCTTAATGGGCAGGCGCCATCTTACCTTAAAGAACTCATTATACCCTACTGTCCTACTAGGGCATTGCGTTCCAAGAATGCAGGGTTGTTGGTTGTTCCTAGAGTCTCTAAAAGTACAATGGGAGCCAGAGCCTTTTCTTATCAAGCTCCACTTTTGTGGAATCAGCTTCCAGTTTGTGTTCGGGCGGCAGACAGCCTATCAGTTTTTAAGAGTGCGCTTAAGACCTTCCTTTTTGATAAAGCTTATAGTTGATAAAATAATCTAATAAGAGTGCATTGACGTAAACACGTTGTGCCTCTTCACCTATACATCTTAGTTCTTACTCTTTTCCCTCACTGATGGTATAGATGTAATCTGGTTGTGTGTGTAGACGGTGGAAGCAGGGAGAGGCATACACGTGCCTTGATCCCTGCCGAGTCGACGCACAACTGTTGATTGGTGTCAGTGCCAGAAACACTTTTGCTTTTAGGAGCAATGCGCTCATGGTATAGATGTGGCGCATACATCTTAGTTCCTACTCTTTTCCCTCACCCTATCCTAAGGGAGTGCATTTACGTAGACACGTTAGTTTTGCTGCTATAGGCTTAGACTGTCGGGGGACACCTTACTTCTTCCTTCTGTCTGTCTGTACTCTCATGTTCCGAATAACCCAGCTTCCCCCAAATTTCCTTTTTGGTGTCTATCTACGCTGGGATCCTGAGTCGTGGCTGATCCTGTTGCTGTGGTCCTGTGTCCTGGGTCCTGAGTCATGTGTCCTGGATCCTGTTGCTGTGGTCCTGTGTCCTGGATCCTGAGTCATGTGTCCTGGATCCGGAGTCCTTGATCCGGAGTCCTTGATCCTGAGTCCTGGATCCTGTGTCCTGGATCCTCTATCCTGAGTCCTGGATTTGAGTCCTGGACTTCGAGTCGTGGCTGAACCTGTCACTGTGGTCCTGCCTGACTCTCATCATACTACTTCCCACAGGATTGTTGACATCATTGTGGATTCATCTTATTATTATAGGCACATGCATTTCCAAACATTTGGTCTACCTATGTTGTAAATGTATTATCTCTTCGATTTACACACGGCATCTATTGCACGTCTGTCCGTCCTGGGAGAGGGATCCCTCCTCTGTTGCTCTCCCTGAGGTTTCTCCCATGTTCCCCTTTAAACTGTGGGGTTTTTCTGGAAGTTTTTCCTTGTACGATGTGAGGGTCTAAGGACAGAGGGTGTCGTATTGTCATACTGATATTCTGTACAAACTGTGAAATGTAACATTTGTGATATTGGGCTATATAAATAAACATTGATTGATTGATTGAACGGTAATCAGGATACAGAAAGGTGACTGTATTCCCTTACGGTGATAAATAAATCTTAGTACTGTCACATTTCTAAAAACTGGGGTGGTTAAAGGATTTTATTTATTCTCTGTAAGATGTACTGTTCTGTACGCTAATACTTTAAGTGTGAATATATACGCCTACTGCCTGAATCTCCTTTATGGTTTTCACTTTCTTTGTTTCATTTGTTCTTTTTTTAATTCAGTAGGTGAACCTAAAATAGTCAGTGTGAGATTAACTGTGTGTATTTATTTCTGCTTTTAAAACTGTAGTATGTGGTTCATTGTTGGTGTTTAGGCTACATCCTTCCCTCACTGTCTCCATCTTCATCACCTTCCTCATCCTCACATCCTTTTTATTTCTCCGTCTCCCTCCGATAAGTCACAGTAAATTATCCTTCTCGTCTTTCTGAACACTGACTCTGCTGTTCTCACACACATACAGGTGTGGGACGCTCAATAGGAGGGGGGGTTAACAGAACACACACACACACACACACAACACACACACACCACACACACACACACACACACACACACACACACACACACACACCACACACACACACACACACACACACACACACACACACACACACACACACACACACACACACACACACACACACACACACACACACACACACACACACACACACACACACACACACACACACACACACACACACACACACACACACACACACACACACACACACACACACACACACACACACACACACACACCACACACACACACACACACACACACAACACACACACCACACACACACAAGTCGTGACTAGTGTTTGCAAGACAACCTTCATACGAAAAATACATTTTAATTCGAGGTGATTAGAGGTGACATAATAAGCATCCTCTCTAATAGTGATGTTCTGAACTGAAAAAGGGCAGATTTGAAGGTTTTCAAGAGTTTTTCTTCAAGACAAAATAAAAGATCTTTAGTTTTTACATAATATTTTTTGTTGAAATGTTGCTAAACACAACATTAATATAGAGTGGTGCAGGAATGAGTCCTAAAACCCGGAAATTACTTCCTGGAAGTCAATGTTTTTTTGGATGTGTTTTTTGTTGTTAGCCTGAAATAAGGCGAAGAGATTCTTATTCTATGACATAAAATCCGTCAGTAAATACCCCCAAAAAGTGTCTAAATGAGGCGACTAAACGTCATCAACATTAGCCACCTTTAGCTTAGCGGTGGTTAAGCGGTGACCGTGCTGTTGTTCCTCTAAAGCCTAACGTAAGCTTTTTACTTCAAAAATCATAAGGTGGTGTTAATAATATGTGGAGATTATCCCGCTGTAAGTATCATAAAAGTGTGTTTGCTGAGCTTATTTTCTGCAATATTCCAAAATCGAATGGAAATATCCTATTGCTTCTTGTCAAGGGAACCAGGGCCATGCTAACTTCCGGGTTGGCTTACCAAAACACGCCATCAATGTACAACTAAATAAACTAAAAGGTATATTTCTACTTACATGCATTTATACGAAGCACGCATTTATTTTGGAGTGTCCTCAGCTTTCCAACATTTTGCTAACTTTCGGAGCTATTCATCTGCGATCATTGACATGATAAAGTCGACCATTCATTCTGTGACTCTCTATTTGTTAGATAATGCGCCACAGACCATCAAGACCTGATCTGAACACAGCCGAGCAGCCTTCATCACCTGCCTCCTCCTCCTCCTCCTCCTCCGCCTCCTCCTACACTTCCACCCACGCTCAGCTTTTGTTGACTCTTGGCCCTAAGTGAGTGTGTACTTGTGTGTGCCATTTTCACCATATTCCCCCCCGATTTTCACATCGTCTTTCACACGTTCTGCAGGATCTGGGTGCTGCCCAGGTACAGAGAGAGGTTTATGCTGCCTAGTTACATGCTTTTAACGGGAAAGGAACCAATGAATATGTTAATTATCATCCCTAAAGACGCAGGAAATAGCTGCTTGGGTTCAGTAGCGTTCTAAATATATGTGATTTAAATGCAAATATACACTAGGAGTGGGCGTATCTCTCCTCACAGTCTTAAAAACAAAGGAGATATGGGCAAATTGTGATCCATAACATGTTACCGATTAAAACGGGATAGAAAAATGTGATCTCTTGGTTACTTCTCAGCAGATTTCTCATCATATCACACTACAGATTTCGGCTCTCAACTAGAATTCTCCGTGCACGCAATTTAATTTCTCTTCCTTTATTGCTTTGGCAGCTTTTTCCTGGGCAATCGAAGCAGGAATTAACCAACCAATTTCCCGTAAAGCACAAACACACGCTCCTCTCATCAGCGGGATTCACACTTGACTGTTGCCATGGCTCTGCAAATCTGCCGATGTCTATCCGTCAAGGCCGGTGTTTGACAAAGATATTGTCTGGAACGATGATTCACTTTGCACTCAAAAGCCGGGATGTGTGTGTGTGTGTGAAGAGCAGACTCGAACACTTTGTCCACCCCGCCAAGGGAAACAGGCATATGAAAGTTCAACACAATGTCGTCCTCTGCAATAAAATAGGATTATTCGAGGGCTTGGCCTCCGATCTCTGTGATTGCTACTGTTTCCACAAGGTTACAACTCAACGCACATAATCCGGGTGCAAACACAATGCAGGTCTTCAGCTGTACCGTCTCTCTGTGAAGTGTTTTAAAGTTAAAGGTGACATTCTCGGTTGCACGCTGAGAATCTCACTGGCAGATATGAAATGTCTTTGTTGTAAAAAAAAAAAAAAAGGAGGCTGTTGTTTGCCAGAAGACGCCCACGCGCCCCATGTGTTCCTTTTTCGCTTCTGTTGCACACAAGATGCGCACAGAAAACGCTTCGAAAGAAATCCACCCTCTGCATGGAGAGGAATCTGTCCTGATATTTCCTGATATTCTTGTCTTTTAAACATTTGCCTGACCATATCATTCGTATTATAACTTCTGTATCATGACAAATATGTAAGAATTGACTTTTTATCCGTTTAAAAGAAAAAAAAATTGATGAAAAAGTCCCTACTAGACACATGTACATAAAAATAATACGCTCTGCACATAAGTCATGATATTTTATCCAGTTTAAGTAAACTACTCACTTTCGCTGCTTTGACTAATATGTGTTAATGTCCTATGCACTCTACTATATTTTATTTGACTTAAATCCAATTAAAAGCAGAATTATCCTACCTGCATCTCAGGATTATTTGCTGTAACTATGTAGAGGAGAAATCCAATATATTTGTGCACAGTCTCAGGGAGCTACTCTATTTTTGGTTACCAATATATCTTTGCACTGGCACAAGGTAATATATTTAATCCTGCTTTATGAAACTGTGATTTTGTATTCTTCATCTGCCACTCAGCTGCATTTTCTCCAGGTTCTTTCTAGTGTAATGGGAAACGCCTTCATTGGACTCCTTTGTTTACTTCTGTAACATAGTGACATCACATCGGAACACTCGCGCTTCTATTGGCTAGCGCTCCAACACATTAATCCAAAATACATATTGTGGTTAAATAGGAAAATACCAACATTTGGAAACCTGTGATCTGGGATTGATTTTAGTTTAATCTAGAATCGGTTGAAGACATTTTTAAAGCCATTTTGCAGAATTAAAGACACATTTGTGCGCAGCGGATAAAAAAACTATTGATTTATTTTTGTAATATTTATATTTATATACTCGAGCGCACATGTTTTAAAACCGCTTCCTCCGAGGTCAACGATCATCTTTTCAGCGTGACTCATTTGCCTAGAGCACAAATTCCTTGAAAGTATGAAAGTCATGTTAAAATGAAAGCTCTCACACTTGCACCCCCACACACACACACCCGCTGCAAGTCGGTTTGCCCACACACACACACACACACACCTACACACACACCTACACACACACACCTACACAAACATGGAAGCGAATGCTGTTCATGCATGTCTGGCAGAGTTGAGAATGTGGAGGGGATCTTTGATCTCTGAAGCAGCCGAGCAGCTTCTCCACTGTTTGCCTTCAGTCTCCGGGGTCTGCTGGCTCCTTGGCCCCTCACCAGCTTCAGACGCAGGTTACAGAGGTAGCCAGAGGGACATTCCCACACATTCCTCCTGTGAGAGTGTGTGTGTTTAAGGCTGTGTGTGCATGCAGGAGCCTGCGTCGATGTAGCCATGCTTTGGGCGTATGTATTCGGCTAGTATCAAAAGTGATGTCGCCCGATTACTCTCCGTTACTTCTGGATTACCTCTATATCAAATGCAATGCAAATGAATAAAGATGAAATATCAATACCTGGGCCAGAAGCACATCAAAGTGCAGCAGCCTGACAGAGAGGGGGAGAAAGAGAGAGAGAGGGAGGGAGGGAGGGAGGCCTCTGCAGGAGGTCACTGAGTTTCTGGATCTCCGCTCCTTTTGTCCCTCAGCACATTCCATAGCAACAAACTGACCAGTGAGCCAGGCAGCCGCGAAACATCCACAGAAATATAAAAGAGCCCACCTCAAACTGGTAACACATGCAGGGGAGATATTCTGCTGTTGGTTCGAGCAGCTACTACCCAAAGGCCACAAAACGGATTATTCTGAATTGTGTTAGACTCGCTTCATTGGATTTTAAATGTCCAATGCTTTGTTACTCTCAGTGCCTTGAAATAATAAAAAGATACTGCAAGATACCTACTCTTCAAGAGGCTCTATTGTGCTTTTCCCTTTTCCTGTAGTGTGTTATATAGGTTTCTGTGCATGTCAATACGTGATAGGCTAAGGGGCGGGACATCTGGATACTTCCTCCACCACTTATATGCGGCTTAATGTTGATAAAAAGATGCACATAAACCGCATCCTTAACCTCTGCAGCGATATGATCCTGTTTCCTGCGTAAAAGCACTCATTTAGTCCCGGTGTAGGAGAGGGGTCTGGTTCATTTACATATGTAATGGCAGGGGTAGTGCTCAAAAATATGCGGGGGTGAACAAATATACAATCCTCCAGCAGCATACAAAAACAGCCTAGAGATTGAGAGACAGGTAGAGGGGGGGGATGTAGGTGTCAGGCTCCTGAAACACTCTAAAATGATGGGTAATTACATTTCAAATTACCAAAGGGAACAAGAGCGAACTCCCTGACTTTGGTCCACGAGGGAAATGCATTAAGAGCGCTGAAATCAGTGAGCAATCTGGGGTTTTACTAGGATTCTAGCGCTGTTTTGCATATCTGAAAATATCAGCTTAAAGGACCGCTTCACTCAAAAACAAAGCACATTTGTTTAAAGCTGCATCCGGCAAAATGTAGCCAATAGAAGCACGAGTGTTCCAGAGTGATGTCACTATGTTACAGAAGTAAGTCCAATCGAGGCGTTTTAGACAATGGGGGGGGGGGTGTGTGGGAGAGAAACTCCTTCTGAAGGGATTTTAGCCTTTGCCGACCATTTACATGCACACAAACCTATATAACACACTACAAAAAGCCTAATGATGCCCCTGTAAAGAGCCACTGGGCCCCCCCTTAGAACCACCCATTAACCAAATCATTTGTGTGCCTTTCTCTCATTTTCGGTGGTTGCGTTCATCACACAGACACCTGGCGACACACCAGCACAAGAGCGCGGCAATTGTTTTGAGCTTGCGAAGCCACCCACGCGCCGCCAGAATACTTACAGGCTTTTCAAAAACGTCCTTGCTTTTATTTACACTTGTTTACATTCAAGCCGCCTGGAGCGCAGAGAGGAGCAGGTGATGAATCGCTCTCCGTCACTCTCTCTGTCTCTTTGTCTGTCTCATGGTCAAACATAAGCACCGCAGGATATACAGTATGTTCTCCTATGAAACTCACATGAGTGTGCTCTCTATAGGGGGAGTAATGGATTACATGCAACGGGATAACACGATCAAAGAAAGGGGAGTGTATTCCCTTACAGTTACATAAAAAAAATCAGATTACTATCAGAATTACAATGCATTTTGAAATAAAGGTCAATATATTATAGGTAGATTTACTGCCTCAATGTATTCATTTATTTTAAAAGAGGCCCTAATATGCTTTCTATTGTGTATCTAGAGGTCTTTGTGCATGTAAATGGTCTTCATAGACATTATCTATTACAGGTAACTAGTCATTGTCCAAAATCTGCTGATAACCTGCCATCCATTTCAATTAAGTAAGCTTCTGTTGCCGAGTAAAAATCAGTATTCAGCCGTCCTGATTACCCCACGAATGTGCAAGTATATAAACAACACCAGTACGGCTGAAAGATAAAGCAGCATCCTCAAATATCATAATTTGTTTTCAGCATTTTCTTTTGAACTTGCCGTGTGTACATATGCAGCTTATCGAAGAGCAGCTTACTGTGTTTACTTCATGATGGCTGCAGTCGTACATATACAAGTACCAAGGGGGAAATGAATGCCATAAAAGCACATTTATTTTATTTTGCATAACTGCAATTGTATTCAAAGCTGATTCGTTCAATGTTACCGCTGTATTTGCAGCTAAGCACCTGTCATTATGATTTTTGGCCTTCCACATGTCACCTGTCATCCAGCCTGTTCAGCCATGCTGCCAATCACTGCTCACGCTGTTCCTCCAGACTTCTGTCCAATCACAACGCTCCAAAATGCTTTTTCTCTTAGCTTTCTGACACCCGCTGAACGTGTGGCACTCTGGGGCCTTAAAACCGGTAATTTCTCTGCCGTTTTAGATCCCCCCCCCCCCTCCCTTGTGGTGCCACTTTTGAATCTCCTGCGTTTTGTATTCCCATCTGATGGCTTCTCACGCCTCACACAGCGGGAGGATCAGTATTTATAACCCTGCTGCAGTGCAGGAGGCGCACACTCTCGTCATTTAAAATTAGCTAGAGCTGAGCGACTCAAACCGTAACATAAATAGCTGTTTGTCATTACATTTGTCCAAAGCGACTTACTTAAAAAAACATGAAGCTACAGAACAACAAGCCAAACCATTAAGAGTTTGGTTGCGGTGGTTTCAAACAGGCTAAACAATTTTTTCGGGGGAATTTAATGGCAAAGGTACAAGCGAAAAGTTTGAGTAAACGCTGCGAAACGCTTGTAATTGTTCTGCGACGTTGTAGCGCGTTTGCACCTACAGTAGGCTACCGTAAAAAAAAAAACTTGCGAGCCTGTGAAATGTCTCTGTTTCATGCAAAAAAAAGCCTAAAAAGGGAGTAATTCTAGCGTGTTCTGCTACCCTGATGGCATCACAACAAGATAGCATTTTCACGAAAGTTGCCGCATGGCCTCAAGCGAGCTATTCGAGCGCTAAGCCATCTGCGTATGCATGTAATGGAGCAAACCGATACAAGCTAGAGAGGCTACATGAGTCACAGGTGTTCATCGCTCTCAGCTGGGGATGCTTTCTGCTCTTCTTAAGAAATAAATAAATATTAAAAAAATCAGGGGACAGCGAAATGTGGGCTTTGCTTTAACCGAGAGTGTGAGTAGGTGTGCACACACATGTAGGGAATTGATGCGTAGGGGTGTGGAGTGGTCAACTGATGAGGCACTGTGGAGGCTGAGAGCTCTGGAGAGTGGTGTGTGGGTTGGAAGCCTCCTCTCCTCACTGCCAAACACACACACAGACACACACACAGACACACACACACACACACACACACACACACACACACACACCTATATATGAAGCTGGGGGAGGTGGAGGCAGCAGCGCTCGCTTCTCCGGCTGTCCATTGATCAGTGGAGAGGTTGGTAGACTTAAAAGATCAGTGTAGAGACTGGTGGAGAGCAGAGAGAGAGGGATGGAGAGGATGGAGGAGGATACTGGGGATGCAGCAAGAAAAAAAGAGATAGACAAGTGTGTGAAGAGACAGAATCAGAGAGGCAGATCACGGCGTCTGTCCTGGGGTTTAACAGCCTGGATGAAGCCTGCTGGTAAGCACTTCATGTTTTCTATGTATTTGTCTGTGTGTCTCGTATAGTGCCCATGCTTCGGTGTTGTGCCACTGCAGAGAGAGAGGGGGATGCCAGGCGTTTGTCTCCTCAGTGCAGCACGCAGCAGGAGTACAAATCTTCCAGGCGTCCTTTTTTTCCACTGCAGACAAACCCATTCAGTCTGTTATCTGTTCAATTAAAAGCAGCAGCAGCGGCGGCAGAGGCGCTCCGGGCTGCTTCTGCCGCCGCCGCTGCTGCTGCAGGATCCATTCAGTCTGTGTGTTATAGTGTGTGTGTGTGTGTGTAAGGGTGGGGAACATCACACACACACTTCGGTGCATTTTCAAGTTGAGGGAAAAGAAGAGTGATTTTCCCCAGGTGCATGGATTCAGTGATGTGACAGGCTTTGCATTGCGTCCTCAATAAGTCACCATACAGGACAGTAAACATATTGCAGGTAATGTAGAACATCTGCAGTGATTTCATCTCAAATTCATGCAAGAGAAATGCACTTTTTTGGGTCATTCTTGTCTCTCATGTGATAATATTTCTGTATTGTACACTAGGTAATTGAATTTAGGTTATAATAAAGAGATAGCTGCAGTGGAGCGGGATGCAGAGAGTCCTATAATGACCCGTATAACCACCATTCAGAACCAAATCGGACTTTAATTTATATTTTAATAGATATAATTTAATATAGAATGCGTCTGATTGCGTAAGGTGTGTTAAAATAGCCAACAAATGCACATATGCAACTATTTTATTTACTACAATACAGATTTTGTTTTTCAGAGAATATATTGCGCAGAAAACGTCAAATTGAAAACAACAACTTTACTATCCTAACTGATTACAAATCTTGCCAATTAACTCCCTTATTTGAACTTGTGGAATTGAATGGGATTCAGGCCCATACCCTCCTCATCCGGCCCCTCGGAGGTCCCCAGACCCCAGCTTGTGCACCCCTGAGCCAGGCAGCAGCTGAAGAATCCCCCGTTATGATATGGAGGCAACGCGCGTTGACGTGTCGCGCTGCGCTTCCGACCACTAGTGTCGGTATGCTCTCCTGCGCACTCTCACAACACACTCTCACACGGGGACATGCGGCCAGCAGACGCAGCCACGGTAAGTGGAGACACTTTTCATTCGGCACGTTATCTCCCCGTGGGGGTGAATTCACTCTCCCCAGCCTCGGTGTGTGCTTGTTGTTGGAGAAATAGGAAGTTTAAACCACTTTTCTCTCGTTTCGTCGCCACCGTTCCGCCGAGCCTCTCCATGCAGATTGCGCAACGCGGCGTTTGATCGGAGTGAAAAACGTGAAAACAAATCGGGATTGTTGTTTTCATGCAACACTAGTGTCGACACTAACAACTCACTTTGACAGAAGTACACTTCATCATCTTGGGTGTGCTTTGCTTTGCCATGCGGGGAGCACATTCCTCTCTCTGCACTTGGATCAAAACGCGTTTTAACGCACCGTTATCGTCGTTATTTGTTTAATTTACATAAATCCACTCACTAGGGCTTTTCTTTTTCCCAACTTTATGTTTTTGAGGGCAAAGTGTTGCTGGGTTCCGTGTGTGTGTGTGGGAGTTGGGGGGGTCAATGCGCAAAGTGTGTGGTCTCCAAGCTCTCCACCCCCGCAGATACGCACGGTTTTGCGCGCATACATACACACACACATAACCACACACAGAGCCACACACAGAGCCACACACACGCGCGCGCGCACACACACACACACAGGCTCAGTCTGTCACGGTGTCTCCGGGTCTCAGGAATGCGCCCGGCGTTTTTTCTGTATTTTTCACATTAAGAGCAGTTTGGGAAGCCGCTCTGAAAGCCGCTCTCTGAACCGCTGCCAAGGTAGCTGCGTTAAATCGTATACTTCCGGGTACGCATTTCAAAATAAGAGTCACTTACACTAAAGATGTTAAAAAGGGAAATACATGTACCTTTTCAATGAGTCTTGTGTGTTATAATGAAATACTTTGACATGTTTTTACTAATTATTTGCATAATATGTTACTACTTGCCAAGAAAAACCTTGTGTTTACCGATAAATAGCCAAAATTCTAACAATTGTCTCACCAATATTTCACCTCCAACAGCCTTCATGCTATAAATAGTGGAACTAAAGCTACATAAACTGTTTTATTAACACATTTCCACTATATTATTTTTGATCTGTTAGCAATGAAAGGCTGTAATATTGCAGGTATGACAGAAAACTAGTTTTTAGTTTCTTAAAAATGCAATTTATTCAAGTATGACACAAACATAGATGCTTTTAATTTGTTAAAAAGGGTTTGAAGTGTATAAATGAAATATTTTGACACTAAATACTGTTCAAACGTAGTCCTATAGTAATTCTTTAAATACATGTTTTGCACAATATGTTACCATTTGTCTCATTTTAAAATATTACTCTAGATGCTTTTCATTTAAAGGAAAACTGTCCCCTGGTTTCCGGTTAATTTTCTGCTAGCTTGAAAGCTGTACAGAGGAAGGGGGGGTAGCCCCTCTCTGGGGAGGAGAGAGGGGGAAATTCTTGTGTTTTTGGTATGCGATTACCCAGCGGAGAACCCATGACTGAAGGGGAGGAGGAGGAGGAGGAGGAGGAGGAGGGGGAGGGGGAGGAGGAGGAGGGGACATGGGTTGAGTTTAGGATACATTCCTCGCCTTCCTCTTTAAGTGAACCACATTATTGGAGCTGCTGACATGTTGCCTCCTCACATGACACCCATAAGCTCCCAGCTGATGCACTACAAACTGGACACAGTGGTCAGAAAAGTCCAAATGGTGATACCATAGAAGAAGAAAAACACTCATTATTGAGACTACATCTAGTTTACGCTTATAAATCAACCCTGCTTTCCACAAAATAGATTCATAATTCTGCACCCTAACTTCCATAAAACATTTCCATTCATTTCTATCAAATCATTAGTCCCTGCCACAGGTGGTCACACACACACACACACACGCTCGGCTTTGACTTCAGAAACACAGTGTTATTACATCTGACATATTAAATTGGGCTTAGCCACATTTGCATAAAACCAGCGGCGCTCTGCCTGTTCTTCAGCATCTCTGTCGAAGCCTGTAATCGCCCACTCGCTAATGACAATTACTATAATGGACTGATTGTTGGATTGTACCACCAAAGTGGTTTTAGCACACATCTGCATAATTGTTCTTAGCATATACGTGTGCCTGTGGGCTGCTGGCTGCCATTAGCTGCTGCAGAGGAGAGTGATGGAGGCTCTGACGGCTGGAGAACAGCGGCACATTGTGAGCCAAGTGTGTGGGAGTTTGGAGTGTGGAAACGCACCGAGCATTGTCTAATGAAACAATGTTTATAGATTACATTTGTGCTTGATTGATGCACGGGGGCTGAGCAGCTGTACGAGAGGGAGGAAGTTTACTTTAGGGGCCCTTGAGCCAGGCAGCAAAAAGATGCTACTTGTGAATGATGCAAAGGGCCAATCACTCCTAGGGTGCATCATGTCTAGCCATCTTTATCAAAAGATTCATATTAAATAAAATGAAATGCATTAAAAAGTTGATAGATAGCAAAAGAGGCACTGTATATCAGCATTTTAAAGACTTTGTACCTGGAAACAAGCTCTTAAGTGTCATTTTAAAGTCCCATCTCTCAAATGTAAAAAGCAAAGCACAGCCTTTGTGCAAAAGCTGGACCACAATTATATAAAAGTGACTTTTTTTACATTTACGCCTCATCAATCAATACCCTTTAAAAGCTTTTATATCAGGAAAACCAACTCTTAATTGAATACTCATTGTGCAAAAGCTGAAACACAATGTCGGGATGCGTCCTGTGACAGCCTTTCGTGAAAACTCAGAAAAGTGAAGCGAGCGTCACATGACCAACAGATGGACGGATACATCCGTAGTACATGGGGGACTGTAGCAGCGTGAGCCAGATCAACAGCTGAACCCAGCTTTCCACTAACAGTCTCTGTTTAGACATGCAGCGAGGGGAGAGGGGGGGGAGGGGAGAGGGGGGGAGGGGGGGGTGAGCAAATCTGTGCACCAGTTTTCCTCCAGCAAAATGTCTTAATCAAATTCAAAACAAAAGTTACTGCCAGTGGATACCTGCACGACTGTTGCTTCATCTGTTGAAAGCAGGCCACACACACACACACACACACACACACACACACACACACACACACACACACACACACACACACACACACACACACACACACACACACACACACACACACACACACACACACACACACACACACACACACACACACACACACACACACACACACACACACACACACACACACACACACACACACACACACACACACACACACACACACACACACACACAGGAAAAACCTGCTCTCTCTCACTCCTCTCCTCTTTTTTTATCTGAACAACACTCTGTGCTAATTACTCTCCGTTTCCATCGCAACGGGTAGCACCTCTTTTTTTTGTTATCTTGGTTAGGCCAATCGCAAACATGCCTCACACATCTTCATCGAGACGACAGCTTGTATTGTCGAGTGGATGGCTTTTATCCCGCAGCGAGGAGAAAATGATAATTATCCTTAAAAATATATCAAGAGATAAGGTTTCTGATACAGTACAAGAAGTTTGTTTTGCATGTATATGTGCTTTAAGTCAGGTATTTTATTATACCAGATTTGCATTCCTAGCGCTGCCAGAACAGATGGAACAGCAATTATTACAATAAATTATTAATATTTTATCGAGCAGAGATAGAAATTGTTGATTCAGTGAGGACAAGTTATTATAAAAGGATCTATTCATCTGTCCCTCTCAGCCGCATGTGCTCCGGGTGTCACACATTAGACTCACTTTGACACAGTCACACATTTCCTTGATAGTAACTCGAGGGGTCTGAGAACCAGCAGTGGTAATTACAGGGGGGGAAACGACACTGGATTGGATTCAAGGAGTTGCGCCTTTAAGTCAAAACTGGGGGATGGAGGGGCAGAAACGAGAGAGGGTTAGCCTGAGAAAACAAAAAAAGGGGAAATGATCGGGGCCTCGGGGGCCCTCGGCTCATTACTCATTAAACACACAGGAATGTTGTGCGTCTGCGGAGCGAAGTGAGGCTTTAAACATTAAATTCAAAGGATTGACTCTTTAAACTCCATTCATTATATAAAAAATGCACAAATAGGAATTTCCTTTTTTCAATACTACAGATTCAGCTCACATTACACCACAAATGTGCGTTAACATCACAAAAAAAGGTGTTTTGTTTTCTTAAGTCCATATTAACGTGACATCAATCCACATTAAATATGACTTTTTGACAAAAAAAATTGTAAAAATTAGGATAAACCCTTCCTTTTTGCAAATGCCTTAATTCTACATTACCCTCAATGACCCGGGGTTTTGTGAATGGGCAGCAGGAAGCTCTGCCATTGGCTGAGAGTGACAGCCAATAAGGGAGGATCACTTGCAACAGAGGCGGGAGTGCATGAATGAAAGACATTTTTAGAGGTCAGGGCCCGGTGTGTGTGCGTCTGCAGGTGTGTGAGTCTCACACACTGACCTACTTGGTTTATTGCAGGCATCTATACATAGCTGTGGGAAACGCAGGCAGACAATCGTCCCGGTTTAAAATTAGCAGTCATGGCCACCTGTCTGTTTCTCACAAAGGCGGAAACACCAGAGCAGGCAGGGCAGCGATGGAGGGAACAGGAAGGAAGGAGAGGGGGAAAGGAGGCATTGATCACACTGCTAGTTGAACTCCTCCGTCGGTCTTTCTCTCCTGTTTTCCCCCACTGCGACACAGGGAGACATTGTTAGGAGGTCTGGATTTAAAGAGGAGGGGGGGGGTTGCTGGTGGTCTGGGCCAAGCAGAGTTCACATACCTCTCTGCTGGATCACTGCCAGACTTCACATAGCATATAGGTGGAAGATATATGGGGAGACTTAAAGGACTAGAGAAATGTTTTGGGACTGAACCTCTTGAGTTTTGTATGCACTTATACATCACGTTATTAACCTATAATTGTAGTCTTTTGTAAATGCACAATCTTTCTGCCACCTGGATCCCCTACCCCATTTCTCCCCCTCTATCACTGTATCATAAAACTCTAGTTTCCTGCCTTTGTCGCTTCAGACAGCCAACAGGAAGTGTTCATCTTCTTAACTGATGAAGACTTCCTGCTCTGAAACTGGCATCTTGTTTCCTAGAATCACGAATTTCCAGCCCACACTTGGGTTTGATCATGCGTGTGCCTCCACCAAAGTAAAAGAGTGTGTGTATAGAGAGTCATAAAGTATTGCAAGAGATTCATATCAGCTATGCTTTATGGCCACCAAAGATTTAAGCTTTTATTACTACTGTTGGATTCTTAATTTCCCGACTGAGCCGTCTTGTGTGCAGTCAGATTTCTCTTATGATTATAAAGTGGTTCTGATCACCAACCTCTTTTTCTTCCAGGACTCTTGACAGACTTCAAACAGCAGATGGACACTCCAGGAAAGGCGTCGGAAAGTCCTCCATCGTCCATCTGTGACAGTCACAATGGTCGCGCAAAGGACGGCCATCTTGGTTTCAGCGCGGGAGCAGAGGGAGTGTTCGAAGCTGAAAGGCAATAAGGAAGATTGGAAGAAAAAAGGCAGTTTAGCTTCTTTGCCACATGCACCTAAACTTTTAAATGCTCTTTTTGAATCTGTAAATATTAATTCATCCAATGCTTTAATACTACATTTTGCAAGCAATATGTTTAGCTCTGTGAGGCTGTACTTAGATCCTGCAGTGCTATGAGCGAAATGCTAACCACAATACTAACATGCTTAGCAATAATTAAAGATAAGATAAAATAATATAGACCTTTATTAGTCCCTGTGGGGAAATGTAGGTTTATCTTTTTAGTTCAACTCATTAGCAAGCTAACAATTGCTTATAAGCACCTAAACATAAACTGTAGCTGAGAACAATGCATCAGCATGCTAATGTTTACTAATTAGCACCAAATAATAGTGTTTTTAGCATTTTAGCAGTTTAACTGAAGCCATGAAGAGCTTATCGACTGCAAAATACTTTTAAATTGTTTTAACAACCATCATTTACAGCTGTGTTTTCCAACATATTTGGCTGGTGAGCACTTATAATAAAGTAATCTACTTGACAGTGTCACATATGGGTCAAAGTGCAAGTGGGAAAGGGGCTTGTCAACTGGGTAGCTAGCAATCTTCCTCTTCTTATGTCAGACTGTTTCTGGTGAAATAAACACCTATTTTACGTTTTTTGTATCCAAACTATATATTAAAATCCACATCCTCACCTGCATCAATAGCCAACACTGCTGACACCTGGGGGACCAGCTTGCTTGTCATATTCCAGGAAGAGGAACTGTTTAATTTCGGACCAATTGCTGTTATGATTTGACTTTTCCCCCCACGATATCATCACTTTAAAACTCGGGTATGTGTGTCGGGTGTAATGTTTAGCGGTCACTTAATAGTAACCACATTAAGTGCCGTTCAAAAACAACGAGGGTGGAGGGAGAGCGAGGGGTAGCGGGTTATGAAGCCCGCCAACAGCGAGTCTGCATCGGTCCTGAATACACCTGCTGCTGCCCTACCTGACCGGACTCAACGCTGTGTGTGTCCGTCAGGAAACACGCTGTTTACAAATAGTTCCGTGTAAACATTTACTGATAAACCGCACAACAAGATAGACGTTTAATATCGACATACAGATGTAAATAACTTCAATGTTACCTCGTTTTTTTTAACTTCATATACCCGTGTTTTATCTAGATAACGATAAATGTGTGCAATTTATTATAACGTTTTGTATGGTTTCAGGGACTGTTGCAAATCTAAGCAGCTAATTAACATCAGATTATTATTTTTTTTTAAAGAAACGCCATTAAATATGTTTTTCTCTCACAGAGGGGGAATGGGTAGGGTGTAGTTTGGAATTAGCCCAAAGTGTTTCTCTTCTAAACTTGCTGTCTTGATAGGTCTGCCAGGTGGCCATTTTGGCTCCATGTGGTCACAGGGTGCCCAGCAGTTGCTCAGTAGTCAGTGTAGATCCTGTGGGGCGGGCAGCAGCTACATCTGGCTACTGGGTCTCTGCTGGCATCCATCACATCCACTGTTTATTAATGCATTCTGTAAAGACATGAGTGTTTTTCATGTAGTTCAGACACTTCGGCTTTTGATTTTCAAAGTAATGTGTTGCATGTGAAGAAAAAAGTCTTGAATAGAGTTAATCCAAGACTGCATATGAAGAAATGTTATTATGAATATATATAAAAATGACATTTTGAGACACTGGGTGAGGTTTGAACCTGGCATACAGTGTAGGATGCTGTGTGTGTCAGTCTACAGCTACATTGTCTGCTGGGTTTCAGACCTTTACTCATAAACATCGATGTTTTACAAGTGTTTGTATTGCTTATTTACTGTAAATGATATCAAATGATCTTGTTAAAGTATTGTGTTGTGTTTGAGGAACCAAAAAACACGGATAATTTGACAACTTTGTGTTTATTGACTCATCATAAAACATTCTTCAAACAATAAAACAATTTTAAATGTCCGTTTCTGTACAATGCTTGCTAAGCAATTTTATTTATATATAGAAAATGTACGAGGAGTTGTGTTAAAATGACAAAACTCCTTCAAATTTTAATGGCAGGTACTCTGGAAAAAATAACAGCATTCCATCAACAAATATTTTCAAGCAATAAATATGTATTTATAAATAGTGTAAATTTACATCAAGATTAGAAACATAACGAAACAAAAATCACAAATTATTCCATAACGCTATGTGCAACCCATTCTCTTTGTGACTTGGCTAGTACGTATTTTTTTAACTCAATTTTTCCTTTTTTTAACCTAAGAAACAAAACAAAACAAGACAAAGATAAAACATAAAAGCCATAAAAAGAAAAAAAGAAAGAAAATCACCTTCACATTACAATTTTTTTTGGGGAGATTTTGCTGTCCAAAGAGTCTTAAAATGACTATCTACCATAGAAAAAGACCAAGTTAGGCTAGTGCTCCTTAGAAGGGGGAAAGATTTTGGGGGGAAATTCAGTAAATCAAACATTTTATCCAGAATAAAAGAACGAAAAAGAAGGAAGAGAGAGAAAGCTTGTCAAGTCAGTAGTCTTTTACGGGGTGGTGTTGCCAGTCGTGACAGTTAACAAGTATCTACAAAACATTTTCATTAAGAACCCCCCTGTTCCCAACCGTTTTTGATTAAGTCCTCCATTAAAACAGGGCTGAACCATTGTCAGTAGAGGGGGCTGGGAGGTGGGGGGGGAGAAGAGAGTCCTGTGAGCTAGCTCGGTGGCACCCCCCTCTGGAAGGGCCCCCAGCACTTTCAAACAGGTTGCATAGACAGACGCACTCCGTCCGGCCGTCGCGATGGAGACCAGCCATTATGGCGGGGGTGGGGTTGGGGGGTGAGGGTGTGAGGGTGGGGGAGACGGCCTTGGCTTTCCTGAATATCAGAAATGGTCCGTAGATGTTTTGTTTGTTCGTTTTAAACAAAAAAATATCTTATTACAAGTTCCTGTAAATGGGCTTCACATGGCTCCACAGCAGAAGAAGAAGAAGGAGGCGTCACCTAATGTCAAGATGAAGATGAGTGAAGAGGAGGGGCCTGGGGAGGAAGAGGACAAGATCATTAGTCGTTGAAGTCATAAGGAATTACATACCAGACAAAAAGCACCAAGTATTTCACTTTTATAGCAAGTTGTTCTGCAGGGTTTTTTAAAATACACATTTGTCTCAGGGGGCGATACCCTCTGTCCTTAGAAGTTTGCAGGAAACCCCCCCAAGAAACTCCACAATTAACAGGGAAAAATGTAATAAATGCAATAGATGTTGTGTGTATGGATTCTAAATTACATTACATGTCACTTGTTAGACGCTTTTATCCAAAGCGACTAACATACTCAATACTGTGGACAATCCCCACAGGAGCAATTTGGGGTGAAGTGTCTCAGGGACACAACGACATGCTGACTGCAGTGGGGTTTAAACCTGCGCTCCCCTGATCCCAACACCAACGCACTAGTCCACTGCGCTACACGCCTATAATATTATACATTTGATTGAAAAAGATCATTTGAATATATATAAACCGGATTCCTTCTTCATTAGCATTTTGTAGTGGCTTACAAACTGTATTATGACAATTAGTGGCAATAAACATCTAGCTTTCAGTTTTGATGTTGTTTAAATAGTCCCTTTATACGCTTTTTCTATTATACCATTTATAATATGTCCCTTTTCTTGCATGTTAACTGGGACTGCATCTTTGAAGAGGTAATAATAATCCTTAAGTGCAAACAAAAGTACAATTCTGACATAGGCATGTCTACGGTTGAAGGAACGGTGAATGACCGTGGAGATTTTGGTAGTAGTCTTTGTTTATAATATTATTATTTCAAATGTTGTGATTAATTATGTATGGATAAACATGGATATGGGCGGCACTCATAGTGAATATAATCATCTGTGTTAAATAAAAGTGTCCGCTAAATACTATGTAATGTAATAATAAAATAACATTCCACAGAAACCATTATTTATGAAGTTTATTCATGATTCTACTTTATTTTGAGAGAGGTAGCAAGCGCCCCTCAGAGTTGAGACTTACTAATGTGAACTGGTCGTAGACCTGCATCATGTCGTCCATGCGGTGCTGCTCCAGCACCACAAAGTTATCCAGCGTGGCACTGCCTTTCCGGGCGCAGTCCTGGCAGTGCACCACGTACTGCTTCTTGGACAGGAGCTCGCGGCGCACAAACAGCAGGTTGAACACCTCCACCTGCACAGTATACAAACACACATGCATATTAGAAAGAGCTCCGATTGAATGGCTTTAATGCAGTTCTATTATATCGCGGCGCTCTGCTTTGATTTGTGAGTTTGAATGGAGCAGAGGCTGCAGTGGTAATGTCATCCAGGGATAGATCCTGGAGCTATAGACGGTGCATAATACACTAATTTCCAGGACACAATGGCAGCAGACGTTTAATTGAAAATGGACACATTTCTGCTAAATAGCTGAAAGCCATGCATTCAATAAAATCCATTTAGCATACAAGGCAGCCTTTTAATACACTTTTCATGGACCAACTGAAAAGGTAAAGTGCAGCGTTGTGGCATTAATGTGTGAACTAAGTGGATTTTAATTCTACACACGCATCTACTGAAACAGTTCAGCTCTACTCCCACATAATGTTTTAGACATCTTGTATACATCTATGCTGAAATGCTGCCGGTGAGTTCACTGACCTCACAGATGGTGCAGTAGTGGGCCGGCTCGTCCCGGGTCCTCGGCCTCAGCACCGTCTCCTTGCCTGCTGTCGCCAGAGCTTCCTTCACCCACTGGCACTGCTTCAACGTCCGCAACAAGCAGTACCTGAGACGAAAACACGTTTAAAATAAATCCAGCCTGTGCCAACTTTAAATATAAACCAACCAGCTGCTGATTCTGTGACTCACTTGATCATCTCGAACAGCTTGTGGTCGGACACTTTGATGTTGCGCGCCATGTTCCAGGAGAGGTGCACCATGGGAACCATTGACTTGACACTCTGGAGCTTGTTCCACTCGTAGCGCTCCACGGCAAGCTTGTACTGGTGGGCTGAAAGAGCATGAAGGAAACAGGATGTCATCGCAAAGGAAGACGCATCAAAAATACATTAAGAGCATCCTCTCCACACTTTAGAACCATTAACCCATATCCCATGCGTACCGGTGAGAGGTCCAACGTTCCAGGCGATGTTGTTGCACCACCCGATGGCCTGAACCCAGTGCACGGTGCCGGTGTTCAGCCACACCAGGTCCCCGGGCCTCTGGATGAAGCGGTACACGGGCACGTCCGCCTCGTACAGGTCCTCCAGGTTGGGCCACCACGAGCCCATCAGGAAGTTGATGTTGTTCCTGCAGGGGGGGGGGGGGAGGAAGTAGAGACAAAATAGATGTATGAACCTGAAAATGAGCACACTAGGGTCCCTTTAAGGACAGAGGGTGTTATGTGTGTTTAGACCTTGTCCTACTTTTCACAGAAGTTGCTCATCACTCCCCAGTAGGGCTCCGGTACGGCAAACCATTCGCAGTCTCCTGGGCCGATGTTGATGTTGACCGCACAGAAGTTGTTGTGTTCCTGGTGACCTGGAGACAAACAGAAACATGTTTAAATGCAATAATCCACACAATAAAACGTAAACTTCAACTGTAGTAATCACAGAAAAGAGGTGTTTAGTGTGTATTGACCTGCTATCCTGCTCCCGGGGACCTTCATGTAGAGCTGCACTGTGTTCATGCCCAGTATGGTGTGGCCCACGTGGCTCAGCAGGTTGCCGGCGGAGACGACTCGAGCGAAGGCCGGGAGCTTACTGAGCTCCTGGAGCTGCTGTTTCCACCTGCAGGAGAGAGGAGAGGTCAGTATAAAGAGTGTAATCAAGTTGAAATGCGTTGCTGATTGTTTTAAAGCTTCTTAACAATCCAAACAATCCAGATCAGTACTCACTTCCTCTCGTCCGACACGTCGATGTTGGTTCCGAACTTGATGTGCTTTAAGGGTCCCCTTCTTTTGCGTGCAACACTGAAAACACAAAAACTATTTACAATAGCAATATGGAGCTTTTAAATGTGGATAAATAATACAAATAAAAGGTTATTCAATATAAAAAACATGGTGTACCTCTCTGCTGACGCTGGCTCTGTGTCCGAGGGCTCCTTTAGTGCCTTCTTCTCATTCTCCTCCTGAAAACAAACGCATTAAAACAGCAGCACTTTCATTATTTTGTTTCCTTCAATGTCCAATTTTCCTTTCCTAAGTGGGACACGTATAGCATCACTGACCCGCAGGGACTCCTGGAAGGACGCCGCCTGGTACTGGGCGTATTTGGCGATGGTGGTGTGGGCTCGGGCGCTCTCGCAGCGCCACATTTTCTTGGTGCCGGCTGGGTCCCAGTTCTCATCGGCGGGCTGCGAGAGCTGCGTCCAGACCTCCACCAGGTGCTCCGGGTTGGCCTCCACCAACGTCTTCGTGGAGAAAAGACCCAAGTCTGCAGAGAGACACAAAAACATGAATAAAGCGCTGATGTGTTTGTGATTCAAGGGAAGGGAATATATGTAAACTAAGCATTTACCCAGTTTGAGTGCTCCAGCCAGTCCTCTGATGACGGTGACGGGGTTGGAGGGGTTTGTGCAGAACTGGTGCAGGGGGGGGAAGAAAGCGTCCCTCTTGTTCTCCAGCTGCTCATCAGACAGGAAACAGGAAGTTAAAGGAAAAAGAAAATGACCCCCTGCTTTAATGAACAAGACTCATCAGGTAAAAAGAGTTTCTCGCACCTCCTCAGCCTGACATTTATCGTAAACTGTTAGGGTAATACTCACATAGATGCTCGGTGTGGGGGGGTTGAGCTTGTCTTTGGGCAGGGCTGGTGAGGGTGGAGGGGGCAGCCGGGGCGGGGGGCACTTATCGAGGAGGATACTGCTGTTGGAGAGACCATTCCTCCCCAGGTTCCTGCACAACATGTTATAAGTTAAACACCAGCAGACACACCCTTCCTCTGATCTCACTCTCCCCCTCAGCAGAACATTTGTATATTAGCTACATGCAAGGGGCAGCCACATTTGACCAATTACATGTCAAATAGGGAATAATTCACTTCCATTTGACTGACTGCAGCCAAATGGAGGAATCTGTTCACCCGAGTGATCTGCGCTGAAAAATATCTGCATGGCAACAAGACTGCCCAGTAGCCTTCAGTGTTGTTAACAGTTACATAATGATCTGCCTTCGGTTGTGCAGTTACTCTGAAACGCCACCGGGAGGAGACATCTCCAAAACAATCCTGCTCTCATCATCACATCAACAGCTAAACACACCCCCTTTCCCCTTTCCCCCCCCCCCCATTTACCTTAATGAGGGCACAAATGTACAGTACGCAACATTTAATTCATACCTTTCAAACGCTGCATGCATCTTATCGCATTCAGGCTAACCCATTTCCATTCATCTACACCATTTTCTTTGTACCTTGCACAGTTCAACCTCAGCCCTGTCTGTGCTTAAAATGCATCAACGCAGCCTAGATTTTAAAACCATACTTCTTAGGATGTTAGAATAAGGAAGAATTGCCAAACTCCAGTGCAGACTCCTTTAGTCAACACCATCCTTTCCCCTGCCCAGAGGCTGGAAGGATCTGATGCACCTGCAGGACACCACCATGTGAATAAAACAGTCTCACCTGCAGGCCTTCAGCACGTCTGTGGAGCTGGGGTAGATGGATATCGAAGATGAGGAAGAGGACGAGGAGGAGCTGTGTGCGTGAGGAGGCGTAGCTTTGAGACTGGTGACGGCGGGGGGCTCGGCCTTCAGCGGGCTCTGAGAGTCCTCGGAGATACCTCCTTTACCGTTACCGTTCACGGCGGGCGCGGTGGACGTAGTGGGGGGGGGCGGCGTTGGCGGGGCTGTGTGCGCCCGTCTGTGTGTGTTCTGAAGATTTGGGGGAGGGCGTGGCGGTGGATATGGCAGAGATGGGCGAGGAGGCGGCCGAGCTGCCCTGCGCGTGGGGGGTGGAGGGCAGGGCGGCCGGGTGGATGTTGTTGACTTTCTTGTCTGACGTGGTGGATGAAGTCCCTTGCGACGGCCCCTCCCCCCCCTCAGGGCCCTTCCCCCCCGCCAGCAGGGCAGATAGTCTAGGATTGTCTGCGCTAAGGCTCGGCTTCTCGCCGCCTTCCGCCCCCTTGCCGTCCTCCGAGTGAACGTGATTGGTTAGTCCGTCCTCCGCCGTCGTTTTGCCATCAGCTGACGGAGGCGTTTTGCCCTCGGGGCCCCCGTTGCCGAGGGAAGCTGCTGCCGTGGCGATGGCGGCTGCGGTGTTGCTATCTTTGGTAGCACCAGGTGCTGCTCCACCTGAGGTAGAGGAGAGGGGGAGGGAGGGGGGGGACGGGAGGTGGTTGTGAGGCTGCGGTCGTGGCGATGGGGCGTTAGTGGAATGTCCAACCTGATTGTTGGGGGTCTGGGAGTGAGACGGGAGCCCCTCACTACTGGAGCCCGATGCATGGGGAACACACCCCTTCTGAAGCCCCTGCAGGGAGGAGAGAGCAACTGTTACACATTGGTAGCGCTCCAATACATAGTACATGCTAGGCTAAGGGGCGGGACATCTCTAAGCAGTGTACCAATCACAACAAGATGGCCAGCTAACAAATCAGAGCAGACTGGGCTCTGGTTTCAGACAGAGGGTGAAAAGAGGTGCTGCAGCACAGGCAGTATGAGAACAAAAAGAGCTTTTTGAACATTAAAGCATGGAGACATGTAAATAGAAGAATAAAATAATAGTTTTGACTCTTTCTATTATTACATGTGCTACTTACATACCGTAGCTCTGTAAAATACATTGGGGTTGTGCATTAGAATAGCTTGACAGCCTTCATTAAATCTCTTCTTAGTGTTGCTTTCAACAATAGGTCAGTAGGATACATTAGAATCATCTTATCCATATCTTAGCCACTTGTTGGAGAACAGGCAGTGATTAGAGGGTGGAGTCTGACCTGAGAGGAGTTTAGGTGCAGGGCCGGGCGCAGCGTGGCGTCCTGTGTTTGCGCGCTTGTGCAGGTGTGAGGTAGCAGTGCTGCGTCGCCGCTGCCGGCAGGCTGCAGGTAAGGCACGTCTCCGTTGGGTCCTGTGGCCGCGGGCCCCGACTGATTATTACTTCTGTTACTACTGTCGACCGCGGGGAGGGGGTCTGAGTGTCCGTGTGGCCCAAGGCCCACGGGCCCGTTGGCCAGAGGCGGGCACAGGGGCCGTTGGGGGCCCAGGTGGGGCCGGAGGCTGGGGTTGGGGGAGGGGAGGGAGTTGGTGGTGGGGCCGTTGGGGAGAGAGGGGCGCACCTGACTTCCTGAGGCATTCTGTCTCATCTGGAAATGAAAGGATCACATCAAATTAAGTTGATGCAGGATGTGCGTGTGTGAGTGTGAGTGTGAGTGTGAGTGTGAGTGTGAGTGTGAGTGTGAGTGTGAGGCAGCAGTATATGTACCTGGTGCTGGTGCTGCTGCATCATGGCGAGCTGAGCCTCCAGCTGTCCCAACATCTGCAGCTGGGGGGGCTTCAGGCTCACTCGGTTACTCCGCAACTGTTCCAGCACCTGCGGAAGCACAGCAACAATAATATTAAAACATTATAAATAGAGAGGTGCATGATGACGTATTTTTGTAAGCTAAGCTAAGTCGTCGAATTTAGCAGATTCTTTACTTCTAACATGGTGCATAAAAACGCATTTTGACTTAGATTGGAAATCAAGTGAAAAGTGTGTTACTAACCTGTAATTTCTGCGGGGAGAGGTACCAGTTGGGGACTGGCTGCTGTGGGGGGTTACTGACCCATGAATCCCCCTGAAAAAAACCCACATGTAAAGAGTGAAGATCTGATATGGACACGGTACAGATGACCCCCCCGCCTGCTGTGAGAGGAAGCAGCTTCCTGTGGTTTACCTTGCCCGGGCTGGAGGCCCTCCTCCTCTTGGCGGGGCAGGACGGGTCCTCTGCTTGGCCCAGCGGACCCACGTGGGGGGGCAGAGAGGGGCCCCCGCCCTCTGCACTGTGATTGGGCTTACAAGCCTGGAGGGGAAAGGGGAAGGGGGGGGTTGGCGGGAACGCAGGCAGCAAAAAGAAAACGTAAGGAGGAAAGAAAAAAAACGTAAATGGGAGGACGTAACAAAAAGGTCATGGAGGACAAGAAGAGGTTGGAGAAAGAAAAAAGCAATCAAGCGTGTTTATTTAAGAAAAGAGAGAAGACGAAGCAAAGCGAGGGATGGAGAGTAGGAAAAAAGAGAGAGAAGGAAGAGCAATTCTGTGATTGGGTGTTGGCGCTTCAACAGACAAGCAGAGCAAAAACACTGGTGTGGATCTGAAGCTGTGACCTCATAGGGCAGCGCCAGCCCCGAGGAGATCTGTCACTAACGCTGGGTATCACACCTGCAGCCTCCTCAGGACTCCTGATGTTCTCCTTATTGCAATTAAAAGACGATATGAAGCAGCTTTTCCAGAGTACACTAGCACGTGTGACCTGACACTGGCATTCGCTCTGAGGGAGATATATGAGCCATGAAAGCCCAAGAATTTAAAAAAAAAACAAGAATAAATGGCATGGTAAACCACTGCTACTTGTTTTTGCGTATTTGTTTATATTTTTTCAAAATGTGTGCTTGCCTTTTTCATTTAATATATACAATTTATCTAAACATCAATATAATAAGAGCCATGAATCGTCTACGACACTTATAACGCTGCTAGGTTTGAGAGAGGAAAATCTAAACCAAAAGAAATGTTTTTTATCCATCATGTACGTCCTGGTTCCCGCTGGAAGAAGCCTCTGAGTAAATTGACTCTCACCAAAGTCAACACACACACACAGCTACAGTTAGACAACAGTGATCACACACACAAACATGGACACGAACAGAGCTACTCGCTTCTACTGTGTGATGGCCGTGAAATGAGTGAAGTGCTGATGAGACACTAGGGGGCGTCGCTGAGCAGCTGCAGGACATCTAAGGTCAACTACTGAGAGGGGGGGGAGGAGGAGGGAGGGAGGAGGGGGTGGACAGAGCCAATGGGAAGCCGGCGTTCGGGCAGCACGACCTCACCGATCACACGGGGGCATCAAACGCCAATGAGTGCGAGAATGATCACAAACACAGCCTTCCAATTAGAGCACTTTATATCAGATTAAGAGCAGTGTGGTGCAGGTACACAATTTAAAATTGATTTTGAAATCAACTGCAGGGGCAAGGGAGGAGGAGGGGGGGTAATCCTGACATTAGATTAAAACCAGGATTAATAGCAGGAGAAATTGAATGGGAAAGAATTAACAAAAGCCTGCATGAAGTGCTTTTTCTTTTTTTAGCGTGATGGGTGAAGCCGACGGCGCTGTGGAGAAGACAGGAAGTGCAGGGCTGGGTAACACTTGGCTGGACCCCTACTCACTTTAAAACAGATGCCATAAAGCAGCCATGACCTGGACTCTTTAAATAGAGTGTGTTTAAAAAAGGCGATTTCTGTCAATTAAATCCAAATCAAAGGGAAATAGAAAAAGGAAAAAAATCCTGTTTGTTTTTATCATTGTGTTTGGGTTACATAAAAATACATTTAAAAAAAGATTAGAACTGGTTTAAAAATAGGATGAAACTGTATAGTAATCTGTACTTGTACTGTAACCTTTTCTTGCTTTTAGCCGTGGAAATTGAGGTATGTATATATGCAATTGTGTTAATTTATGTGTGTATTTATATACTTACAGAAATACATCTAGCTCCTAAATTTGCAGCTAAAATGCAGAAATATTTGGGTCCCTGACCAAAATGGTTGAAATTGGATGATAACGGGAGGGATCTTTATGGTTTCTACCCTCCCGCTGTACTAATGTTGAATTAGTAGCATTAAAAAAAAAACGTATATTATATATTTGGCGGCTTCTTTAGACATCTGATCGTGGCGTGCAGCTCAACTGTTACCCATCAGTGTGGACGACAGTGCATGCGCGTGTGCTGACCTGCAGGTCTGTGTTCGCTCATTGTAAAGGGAGGGGGGAGGAGGGGGAGGAGGTGGAGGAGGAGGGGTGGTGGTGGTGGGGGGGGGGGGGGGGGGTGTAAGTTGCTCTATCTGGTCTCTCACCTGCTGTGGTGCACTGCTCAGGCCTCCCTGCCTGGAGGTTAGCTCAGCGGGGATTGGTAGACTCCATGCCTCCTCAATAAGAGGGAGCATTTTACTTTTACCCTGTAGGCTACTGAGCTGGGGGTTACTCAACTGAGCCTAGGGGAATGGAAAACGACGTGAAAAATAAAATAAATAATAAAACACTTTTTGGTAGGAAATTTAAAAAAAACGATGACCTCAAAACAATGATCAGCAATGGTAAAGAGGTTAGAGACACAAAGCTAGGTTGTGTCTCTGTTGGCTGGTTCACCTGCGCCGTGTACAGCATCAACCACACATGAATGACATTCAGTAACAGTAATCGCACAGGCCCATTAACACAAGCCTCGTCAGGAGCTTGTCTTAATGCCATGGACGTATGCTAAATGTAACATTCCTTCATGCATATGTAGAGGGAAATGACATTGGCTTGGACAAAAATATAGATGAATAAATCAACACATGAGATATGGGGATTGTCAGAGCCCCGGTTGTAGCATGTAGCATTAGCTTCCCCAATCAATCTGCTTGATACGGTTTTGTTTTATCCAAAGTAAGAGCAACTACCAGCCTGGCGTGAGTTAAATAATGAAATAATCATAGGTGTTATGTAGAGCAATAATATCCCAGGATCTTCATATATTTTGAACGCTGGGTTTCCTATGCGTTCAAAAGCTTCCTATGATCTTATCACATCTCAGTGGAATAATATCTAGAATTATTCAACACAGTTGTTGCACTGGGAAAACTTTAGTAGGGTTAAGAAGAAAAAGAGGGGTCCTCTCCCAAAGATCTCCATTAAATTCCCAGCATGCATAGTGAGTTCCATCATTAGAGAAAACGTCAGTTAGTGTTTAGTTGTCATTTCGTGGCACTAACTGCATGTCCATATTCCACATGTGATGCTACACACAGCTGTGGATTCACCCCACAGCCAGCAGCGTCAATAAGGGATGTCCCAAGCTCATAAATGGATCTGTATCTGCTGTAGAAATCTTTGTTTGTCTACCAGCTGTCGAAATAAATCACGGCCAATTGAGCTCTTTGGAAACACTGGAAGTCAACAGTGAGCGAGTGACCCCGCGGAGCGTGCAAATTAAATGAACCGCAGCCAGCCGTTTCAATTATAGCCGTGACAGCGTGTCAGTAAGTGCTTCATGGGGACATCCCTACTTCTCAAACAATAGATTATCAAATTGAATCCGCTGTATGGACACCTCCTGCTCTGCCCTCTCCACCCACCTGCAGGCATTTGATGCGGTGTGTCAGCGCCGTGGTGTTGGTGCAGCCCTTGCTGCGCGTGGCGTTGATGTAGCACTTGATGGCGTCGTGCGGCTGGTTGCAGGACTCGTACAGCGTGCCCAGGTCCATCCAGGCGGCCGAGTGGCTGTGGTCCAGCTGCACGGCGCAGATGTAAGCCTGCAGGGCGTCCATGGGCTGGTTCTGCTGCTGGTACAACACCCTGAGGGGGGGGCGGGTTGATGATGGTGACAACAGTGTTCAATTTTACTACATAAACATTTCACTGCACTGTGTTTATTTTATGTTCTTTGGATGTGTTTCCTCCACACACTTGACGATATCTCAGCAGCTCTTACCCTATAGAGCACCAGGTATCTGCGCTGGCCTCTGATTTGTCAATGGATTGCCGATAGGAGATGAAGGCGTCCTGGACTTTCCCGATACTGGAGTAGCACCTGCAGGAGACACGGGCTTTGAGAGGTGTGCTACAAACACAGAGCTTCTTTATACACATGACCTACATTGAAACATCAACAAGTTCTCTGTTCTTGTTTTTTATTTGTTTCGTCAACTGTGCTGCTGACTATCTTGGCCAGGACTCTCTTGGGTTGTCATTTCAAGTGATCAAGGTTGTTTTTCTTCAACCCCTTAATCTCATCAACAACATTGAACATTAGATACTGACCTTATGTCCAGCTTAAATGTAATGTAATGAAAGAAGGCCAGAGAACTCCAAGAGAAATATAATCATTTACCACAAGTCCCCTGCAAATCTTACATGACATCCTCTTCTGATGTGTGTGTGTGTGTGTGTGACGTACCTGCCCAGGAAGTACCAGGACTGTCCGGAGTTGGGGTCGGCCTCTAGAGATTTCTGCAGACACTGGATGGCATAGCTGTCCCTGCTGGCTCTGTCCCCGAGCTGCTCCACTGTGTGATGCATCCAGCCTGGAGGAGAAAACCAAATCCTTTCAACTCTGATTTTATGGGGGGAAATGACACGTGGCACCGATGATATGTTTGGGTTTCTCACCTAGCTGCTGCAGGGTAGTGGCCTTCACCTGTGCAGGAAGATCCTCCGCCTGCAGGAGGCTCTCGTAGGCCTCCTTGGCAGCCCGGTATCTCTTCTGGAGGAGAACAAAATAAACACAATTTACAAAAGTGTAAGGACAGGGTATATGCAGGAACCCTGAAGTCAAATGTAATACCTTTTAAGACCTTTTTTAAGACCCTTTCCATACATTTTAAGACCTCATTGCCACTTTGAGTTTTAAACCGGTTACATTGGCGACACACTTTACCTCACATTGACTATATACAGTATTGATTGTCCTTCCTCGTTATCTTCCAACCATTTGGACGCAGACTTGCATTTCCCCATAACGATGTTGTTTAACAACCGGCGTAAACAGGCCTTCACGTGCTATCAAGCAGTGAGCGCGCGATGTCCTGTTCAGATGACGTCAAACCCAACGGGATGCCATAAATAAACTACACAGAATCACACTACACACCTACGCAGTGATTACATTCAGGCAGACTGTAGAATACAACCTCTTTGGACAATTTATATACTTATTGAAAACAAGCTACAAAATGGAATACCTTGGAAAATGCCGTTTAATACTTTTTAATAGCCTTCATTTTCGCTAAATTGGTTTATCAACTTTGAATACTTTTTAAGACCCCGCGGACACCCTGAAGGATAACAGGAGAGGAAAGCACATGATGTAATCATTCCTCTGCAGCATTGTTTTCTGACACAGCACTATGAAATGAAGCGGCCCGCATTAGTGCTGCTACTGTACTCCTGCCACTAAAGGAGAGGGAGACCACCAGAATACAAAGGAGGGGGGCAGACTTTCTTGTTTCCGTAGCAACCCCGTCTCGATCGGCTGAGAGTAATGCCTTACACCCTCCCACCCACACTCTCTACTCAATTTTGTCAGCACCTGGTTGGAAATACATCATAAAACAGGGGTTTCCCTCACATTCACACACCCTGGGACTTGAGGCTCAGACAGTCAATCACAATTACAAATGTGTCAATAATGAAATAACAGAAAGAAAGCTCTTACCTGAATCTCATACAAATGAGCGATGTGGAACTGAACTGCAGAAAGGAAGAAAGAGGACACATGTTAGAGTGCAGGTTACTAAAGAAAAGTCCCCCACCCTGTCTGTCCTCTTGGTAAGTCTTTGCAAAGTCAGGACATGAGGTGTGAGGAAGACGAGCTGCGGAGAGGAAGCTGTGCTCCTGGCGGCACCTTCCTTTGTCTGGAGCGCTGCAGTGTCTGATCTAAGCTGCCTGAGTGACTCTCAGCAGATGGAGGAGGGAGGGAGGGAGGGAGGGAGAGAGAGAGAAAGTGAGGAGGGAGGAGGGAGAAAGGGAAGAAAGACGGGGGCTGCCCTCGCTACATCTGTGTGAGAGCAGCAATGAGCGGGGGGGACACAATAAGGAGACGATGGGCAAAAAAAAAAAATGGATATTGCCATCCTGTCGTCAAGGTAACAGGTACCGAGGCGGGGGAGATGAGATGGCAGCGGCATATCAAATAATAGTGAACATAATCTAACACTCAGCACGGGGGGGGGGGGGGGGGGGGGGGGGGGGGGTGAGGCAGGCTGAGAGGAGGCAGGAGACACATACTGTAATGCATGTAAAGAAAATCAATACAAATAACCTTTAAATACCACTTATAATAACATTTAAGAGCTATTGATCTACTATCTGCACGGTGATGAGGAACCATTTGGTAAGATATCATTCATTTTTATCACAATTAAGGCTTTTTCAACTAACTAATTGAACACATTTAATATAAGATATGGGAACCCTGGTATCTACAATTTCTATCCTTAAAAATATAATAATAAAGTAAATAAATACTTAAACATGTTATATGAGAAAGAGAGGTGCTTACTTTCAGCTTTGGACAAAGTGCAGGGGTTGGAGTCAATCAAAGCCAGCTGAAAATGCTGCGAGAAAAGACATTGAATATGAGTTAAAGCACACAGAGAATAAATGCATATTAAAGTGGTCCACCTCTAATATGAAGCCACATGGGGAAACAACAATGCTAGCTAGGCTCCACATGTCCTATTTGTACGAGAAGTCTTCCATCTTAAGGGTGGGTCTTTGTGCAGGATCTCTAAATGACCCACCTTTAGGCTTGACTCGTAGTCTGTGTTGACCTTGAACATGAGACCCAGGCGCAGGTGGATCTCTTTGGCCCGGGAGAAGCCCGGGTCGATGTACAGCACCTCCTGGAATGCTTTGATCGCCCTGAGGGAGCGAGGGAGAACATGATGAAGAGACAGAGGAAGGTCAAATATAGTATATATATATATAAAGTATGCAAGTCCTGTTTGGTGTAACGAGACTTCCTGGATGTTCCTTAATGCATTATTATGGAAAAAGTAACACTTTTCTGCAATTTAAATACACCTTTAATGCAAATGAGATAAGGAAGTTGGTACTCACCACTGAAAGGCATTATAGTGGAAGTAGACCATTCCCAGGCCGTACAGAAAGGCAGCATTCTAAAATAAAATAAAGAATAATACGATTTTAGACAATGCAATAAGTCTCTGAACGTGTGTACACAAAAGCCATACATGTTTACATAGCCTTGCAGCAGCTACGTGGTTCAGTAGGAAAAACAAACTAGCTGTCAATCTCACCACAATGTGTCAACGTACCAGAAAAAGCAGAGAAAATGACTGACATGAAACCTGAAACCGCATTTTACACCTGCACGTAACCAAACCTAGACCATACACACTTCCTGTGAGTGAGCCAGGGAGCGTGTGAGTGAGTGAGCATCAGTGTGTGTAATTTCCAGGGTGTGAGCATCACAAAGTGAAAGAGAAAGTGAGCATGGCAGCACGTGGTGTGTTTGTGTGTCTTACCTTCCAGTAGTCTGACTGTAAACTGTAGTACCTCTGGTATGCCGATAATGCTGTAATGAAAAGGAGAGAGGATTCATCAGTGTCACCACAACACCGCTGAGGAGAAGTGGCCAGTCAGCATTTATTCACGTGGAGCTGGAGCGGCGCCAACATCTCGTCTTCAGATGAAGAACATACGGAGAGGAGACGAGCGACTCCACAAACGTGAGCGGAGGAGAAGAGGAGGGATCACTCACCTTTTGGGTAATCCTCCAGGAGGAGGTTGAAGTGGCCGAGCTGGCAGAATAACTCCGGCTCCACTTTGCCCTCGGCCTTAAGGATGAGCGAGTCGTAGCAGCGAACAGCCTGGGGAGAACACAATGAAATCATGGTGTGTAACAAATGCATACATAGTACAGAGGAGGGATGGGAACGATTAATCGAATATTGGAAATTATTCAGGTATTCGTATATGAGAATATGAGTTATGAGTTATGAATATTTTTATTGTAATTTCTTCTTTTTTTTTGGGAGGGGTGCCTAAGTTGATTACATATTATCAAATGGAATAATTCAATGTATACGACAGTGCCATAGCTAAGTGTGTTAGGTCTAAAGGTGTGTTTTGCTCCGCTCTCCGGTCACAGCGGGCAGAGCTGCAGCTGACCTCTCTCTCTCGCGTCCGGTTATACTTCACTCGCGTTTATGTCCAAATCCATCAGATCTAGTTAGTTCTAGCTAATGATATGGCTGCTGCCCCTCCCTACACGCAGATCACGCAGACTCAAACCTCATCTTATGCCCAAATGCGGCGCAAATGCGCTCAGCAGTTACCCCGTTGCGAGGTCCCGGCAATACAGTTCACGAGCGGGCTCCCGCCCCCCATCAACGCTCGCGACACATGAGTGGGCAGCCTAAACAACAATAAGTTATGCATGAAAGCAGGCCTATAGCCGTCCTCTGTTCAAACTGTGATCACCAGGTCAATACATTTGACAAATTCGACTTGGTTTCTATATTTATTTGAACATGTATTTATTTATTTTGAAAAATTAAAATTAAAAAAAAATTGTAACCATTTTTCCCCCCAACATTTTTTTATAGGATATGTACATTTCGGTTAACCGTTTTTTTGGGGGTTGAATATTCGAATATACATTTGCTTTCAAATTCCCATCCCTAATACAGAGAACTCATTGAGAACTTCTGAAAGTCAAGGCGTAGCTGACGTCAGCTCCTTAGCTCACATTCTTCTCTGCAGATAGAATCAGCCCTGGACTAAGTGGAATGAGGATTGCTGGAGATAAGGACGTGTGCTTAAGGCTTTCCATTATAGATCGTCCAGCCCTGATAAAGAGAGATACAATAGCAGCGGCTGCCTGAGAGCTGCAGGATCCTCAAGGGCCATACCTATGATGTTTTAAGTAGAGTGTTGTCACAAATATGGTACACACATCAACCTGAGGCCCTATCCAAAGGTTTTAATGTCATATGCACATAGGCTACAGTGTAGAAATGGCAATGCAAATCTTATGAGTAGAGCTCCTCCAACAATGCAACATAGTTATATGAGACATAAAACAATACAAAAAAATAGTGCAAAAAGTCTATAAACACGTAAATCAGGGGTGTCAAACTCAATTTCATCACGGGCCACATCAGCATTAAGGTTGCACTCAAAAGGCCGGTTGTAACTTCAAGACTATATATAAAATAATGTAGTATATTACATTATTGCCTCTGCATTGGATTATTATCGGATAGGGTAATAACTTCATAATTAACTACGTCTGAGAGCAGAAGTCTAGGGCAAATAATTGCAAGTCTCATTCAAAGGCAAATTCTGAGAAAAAAGGCATATTTTGAAGGAAAATTGTGGGACATGTAGTTCATGGGCAGCGTGCTTCTGTAAAGTGGCATGTCACCGTATAATAAACATATTATATTCTTTGCAAGCTCTTGTGGGGCCGCAAAAGCTGAAGTCACGGGCCGGATTTGGCCCCCGGGCCTTGAGTTTGACACCCCTGACGTAAATAGAATATGATATATACAAGAACAGAATGTACAATTAAATATTGTACAGTAATATTACAGTGAAAACTATTTAGATAAATAAATTGTAAGATGACAACAGATGATAAAATCCCGACCAATCAGACTGGGCTCTGGTTTCAGACAGAGGGTGAAAAGAGGTGCTGCAGCACAGGCAGTATGAGAACAATAAAGAGCTTTTTGAACATGAAAGCATGGAGACATGTCCCAGTAGAGACACTACATACTGATATGAACCTGAACGTGAGCAGAGTATGGCCCCTTTGAATCAGTTAGCCTCTGTAAAGCAACAATTTAGTTATTCTTATGCAAAGAAATTAAATGCTGAAGTTCTTATGGTCCCATACCCAACAGGACTCCTCTAAATATTCAGTATCTGTCGAAACAGCGTCAGAAACAACACGTATTATATATCTATCTTTCACATTGAGATAACATGACCGGATCTTCCAAAGAAAGGTTGATCACTCTGTTGGAGTTGTGAGGACTACAGAAGTTGTTCCAGGATGTCAAAGAGGAATGCTTCTTTTACCTATATATGTATTGCAATACCCAATCTATCAGAATCAGCAATAATTAGGACAGATGATGCATGGGACGTCCACAAATCTGGACTTGAACAGCATCTGCCATATGAAAAGAGGAGCCACTGACAAATGGAGGCTAGTTGAGTGGTAACAAAAAGGAAATCAGGCACTCATTGGCCATGTCTCTCCTCACACTAAGATTCACAAACATGAGGACTACTCTGAAGAATCACTGAGGACGGGCTCAGATGCTCCCCAATGCTGAGTGCTGTTCAAAGCCAACGAGAGGCAGCTGCACGAGCAAGAAACTGCATTTGGAAATACAATTATGAACCTGAAAATGATCTTAATATGGCCCCTTTAATAGGCTAGTTAGGCAGCATTACATAAAAACATCGTACCCATAGAGCTTCATTCCACCCTGCATAGCTGGGTAATATGCAACACATACTGTGCGATAATACAGAGAAGTGTTTACATGTGTTGCACAAAGAGATTGCCAACAAGTGGCTGAAAGAGATTACAGATGTTTTCCAGGACATTAAACGTAGTGTTGCACTCTTGCAGGCTAATCTAACTCAAACTTTCCAGCTTTTAAATTAATCAAATGAATGGTATTTTCCAATTTTAATATAATTTGATTGTCAGGAAATCAAATTACAAGTAGGATCTTAGTGGTGGTGGGAAGTCATGCAACCATGGGGTAGTTTGTTTATATCCTAATGTTCCCTTCACATGTCTCGTGATTGCATTTACACTTCAAATATTTGATGCATGCACAGGACCTTAAATAAATTACTGTATATCTTATTTTTGGTGATTGGTTGACTGTCACTAATTATTTATTGTTTATCAAACGCCTAAATCATCAAGATCTACTTTCAACATGGATAAATATTGCAGGAAAACGCCAGCTCCACTTCTCATACTACAGTTTCTTTGCCATGGTTGAACTTTTGACCTGCAGACATCATTAAGACAACTGCCAGAAGATGCATGCATTAAATCCTGGACCTCCTTTCTGTAGGGTGAATAACACTGAGCCTCCATAAAACACAATATTTTCTGTTTCATGCTACATCTGCAGGATTATTACAGGAACAAAATATACTTTTTTTTGCAGCACTAGCTTGCTGTTAAACTTCCTAAGAGCACTAAAGGCATCTTGTGACTATGGTTAAATTGCTTTTTAAATTACGTTATATATTAATAATCCCCCGTGGGAGGAATTGTCCCTATCTATCTTAACTATTAAACAGAGGTCAGTGACAATGCAGCGCCTGGGGCAGTGCTTAAGTCAAAGGCAATGAATGAACAGCCCTAATACTTAAGAAAAACTAACCTGAAAGAAACGACGCAAACACAGGAATATATGCAAACTTCACACTTCTTTCTGCAAAAAGAAATGCAAAAAGCACCGATAGATAATCACCCATGTAGAAAATAAGCACTCAAAGCGTATCTCATGTCTAGTTACTCTAAGTTTGCTTCATTGACACCTAGTTACTGGTGATAGTGACCTAGATCTGTCAGAAATGTTGAACCACAGCTATCTGCATGTAGAGAGCAACAGTGCAGAGACGCAGCTAAGGCGACAGACAGGGTAGTCTCTCAAAACTAATACGCTTTGACCAGACATGTTAAAAGCAGACTCAAATACAAAATGTTTGTGAGTCCACATTCTGGTCCGTTACCCATGTTGTTTTTATGAGCCTTTTATTCTCATTGGCGAGCCCAAGAATATTTTCAATTATTCAATGCGAGTATGGATGGTAAATTCTTAGACTACTAGACTAACAAATGGTCTCTTCGCCCTCACAAATGGATACGCTAATAGCAGACCTATGCTATCGAGCTAGCAATCAACAGCTTGCCAAATGTGTTGTACTGTGCTCTGCATCATTGGTTGGTCTAATATCAGCATTATTGTTATGCTGTGTGCCACTTTAAAAATCCAAACTCTGGTTATTAGCATATTCATTACTAGCCCGCTCTGTGGATAGCCTTGAGCTGCAAAAAAAAATTCCTTGCACTGTTACAATATCGTAACAACATTACCCAACATAACAGTATTCAGTGCCATGTTAGCTACATGATATGTCTGACTCGTGTCGCCATCAGACTGCAATAACCTGCACATGCAGACATCTGAGGCTGGACCGGCCCATGGCTGTGTGCATATTTAACCAGGGACCACAAGAGTAGGACAGTAACAGGAACATTTGGCAACAGACGCTCACTATGTAGCAAGATCGGGTTTTTGAGGGTGTCGACCGTTACTGCCACCATAACCACCAAAAAATAAATGAATTGCGTAACGCACAAAATAACTTGTGCCATGCAAATTATTATTTTAGCATGGCCCATAATAAATCTCACAGGTTTTTTGACAAATAGGACTTTTTTTATGTAAAGACTGGGCTGTTTTAAGCTGGGGTTTTTTAAGGCCAGAATGCCAACCAAAGCACAAAAAACACCTGGTAATTAAATTAACAAATTGTGTGCAAAACCATTGCATTAGTTTAAATATAAATATCTGTTAGGAAGAAACACACTAGTTCATGAGCTTGTTCTGCTTTGAAAATAGGAAGTGCACAGTTTAATGCAAGCCTCATACACTGTCCATATTCTCTAACAAGTATGGCAGATAAGACCTTGCTGCTGTTCCTGTGCAGCTAATGCTAATTAAATATCCACACTTCCTAGGTATCCCACACCACCTAGCGAGCAGATCCGCGGATGCCCCTTCACACCACGAGCTGTCAACAGCACCATCTCCTCCACATCACCCGTTTTTCAAGATAATATCACACAAAAAAAGACTAGCCTCAATGTTAGCCCTATCATGTGTTGTGCACAGGTATCATGAGTGTGTTTAACATGTAGCTTTCCAATAACAGAGCACATGCAGAGCCAAACAGGGCCATTACAAACTGTAAACAAAGGACCTAGACACCGCCTATGTCAGCAAGAGGAACACATATATACAAAGAGCAAAGACCCGAGAGGATAATGAAGATGCACAAAAGCAACACAAAAGATTACGAGCAATATATTCATATCAGACGGGTTATAGCTATCGGTGTCACTCCGCCATGTCCCGCCATCTTGGACAGGCAGCCAGCCATTAACGTTACTTGTAACGTTATCAACTCCTTCACAAATGAGCAAAATAGGTGCTTTGGTGCATTCATTCAGCAGTGCAATGTCCCCCAAAACAACCTGACTGACTGTTAAGGAGACACCATATCAATGCAAATGCTACGGATAGAAGCTAGCCCATAATAACGTAGAGGGGTACAGCTGTATTTGGTGCACACTGAACAGGGCTACAGCGTTACTTCCACAAACAGTCACATAACGACATGTATATGTTTAAAGTCAGATGTGAGAGTATAATGCTTGCAACGTTATAATAGCAATGCACTTTCCTATTTTTCCAGTCAAAAATGTGCTAGTACACCAAACCGTGACGACGTAGTGTTGCTGGTTGCAAGTGCATAAGGATACACAGGATAAAGTTAGCTATGAAGCTAACAGGGAAGGGCGGCTGCCTAACAGACGTTAACATATGTTTATAGCAATGTAGTAGTATGAAAAGGGGGATAGCAACTCGGCTAGCCGCAGGTGCAGGATCGCTGTTCATCGGATGCTAACTAGCATGCTAGCTGACAGGCTAATAGAGGGGCTGCGGCTATAGCTGGCCTTTCCTTAGCGAGTGGGCCTGGGCTTGCTACTATGAGAGCAAATACACTGCCGTGCATAATAGTTGAGAAGTGGGTCCCAGGGATTGGGGTGTTGCTTTATTGTGTAAAAATACATCCAGTTTAGATATGCTACCTTCATCAACAGGGCCTTCGTTCTGGCGCCATCTTCATGAAGCTTCTGAAATCCAAACAGTGAGCTGCAAGCGAGAAGACAACACACTCAGAGCGGATCAGAAACATGATCGGCATGCAAGGAAAGAAAACAATCAATTTAAATAAAGTGTGTGATTATGTGACTGCACGGGGTGTACTGTTCCGACCTGTCGATCCCGGCCAAACTGTCCCTCTCCTGGGCTGTCAGTGTCGGAAAGTCCTCCTCTGTTTCACTCGCTTTTCCCGCCGCCATTTTCTTTCCCTCATCACCACTAGAAGAAGAAGCCGAGCCGAGACTCCGAGCAGCAGCGCAGGCAGCGACGGCGACAGACACACCGCACGATTGCATGGAAAAAATCGCGACGCGGGGACAAACGCTTTGCTCCGCCGAATCAAAGAAGAAAAACTGAAAAAAAAAACAGACGATCAAAAACTTTTTCCCAGGATGAAAAGATGCGATTCGATATAGTAAATCCTTTCGGGGGGACACAAGCGCTCTCCGGGTAGCTCCTCAAACGTCACATTTTTCATCACAAAGTGATAATGTGCCGCTATTTGAATGCGAATAAACTGGTTATAGTATCCAATATGTGAGTATTTCACAATAAAATGCGTTTCGGCCGAGAAGATAAAGTTGTTATAATTGTGTCACCCAAGCGAACCCACGCGCCGCTCTAGCCACGCCCTCTCCCCCCTCATCAGCCAATGGGAGTGCCCGAATCCCACCATATGACTTCCCTGCTTTATCGTTCTTTAATCTTAAATATTCATTTTCCTCCCTGCAAACCACTCATTTTTAATTCCACGATTATTTAAGAAGCATATTCCAAAGTATTTATTCTATGGGTGTGTCTGTCACTCATGTGCATAAAAGGGAAATATCTTAGTTAAAAAAAAACATGATAACATGTAATTTCCTATTCAGTAATATGAATGAACACTTGGGTGTCAGTGCAACATTTTCCCTTTCAGACTGGTTAATAAATGACTGCAATGCATCATTTGTTTCTGCCTTTCACACCATGATGTGTATGCACTTTCAAAGTACCATTATAATTCATTTGACATCTTTCTCATCCATTGAAAAAGTTGCAGCATTTTAATAATAACGCTGCTAAATTGCTGAGCATAATCAAGCCAGATCAGAGCATTTGAACTGACGTGGCAGAGCGTCATCGTGTGGGCGTTGCTTAGCATTGTCAACATCCTGATGACGTAACCAGTCTCTCCAAAATGGCGACAGTGGACCAGAGAGAGGGTAGGTGATGTTGTTTGGGAGAAATAATGCGGTATTACCATAAAACATATTGAAATGTGAACTTGTTACAACAATAAGAATAACATAAGGATGAACTTTTCATTTGAAGAAATAAGAATGTGAAAATAAAATAAAAATTAAAGCTTGTCTTTACGATATTGGGTTGGTAGCCATTTAGTGCTAGCTAGCTAATGTTAGCTTCCCAAGTCATTTACATAGAATAAACAGGAAGCATTTTCAGCCTGTGCTAGCCGAACTGCTATTAAAGTTGGTGTTATATATTTGAAGGGTCTTGTTTACTTATTGGGGTTGAACATCCACTCTTAGGGTGCTGTCAGTGCTAAAACAGTACCATCATGTAAGAGCTCATCAGCAGTGCTGGACAGTAACTAAGTACATCTACTCAAGTATTGTACTTTACTTGAGTATTTCCATTTAGTGCTCCTACTATACTACATTGCGGATGCAAATGTTTGCACTTTTTACTGCTAGTAACATTGTACATATAAAAACACATGATATGCTGATATGGTAACATACTACTAATCTACACAGTATTTCAAGCATCAATGAATGATAATATAATACCCATAAAATATAATACTGTGAAGTTAGTCTTGTGACACTATATCTAAATTATTACTTCGCTGCTCTTATTGTAGCAGGTCAGGAGGACCCAGAGAGTGAAGACGAGCTGTATGAGGTGGTGGACCTGACAGAATATGCCCGGCGGCACCAGTGGTGGTGCAGGGTGTTCGGCAGCAACTCCGGCCCGATTGCTGAGAAGTATTCTGTGGCCACCCAGATCGCGATGGGAGGGGTGACTGGATGGTAAGGGACAAGGATCTATCTGCTCATGGCTGACATCTTTAACAACAAAGACTAAAGTAATGTCCACAAACCTGATTCATTATTGCTTGAGGAACTAGAACATTACTATGTAAAGATCTTCCAGCCAAGGATGCATGATCTACATCTCTTCCTCTCACACATCCAGGTGTGCTGGTTACCTCTTCCAGAGAGTCGGGAAGATAGCTGCCACTGCTGTTGGAGGAGGGTTCCTTCTCTTACAGGTTAGAGCCCGAGTAGTTACATCTCATAGAAAGTGCATCATTTTGTAACATTCACATTTTCCCATAGTAAACTGAAGATGCCAGCTCTACGGCATGACGCTCAGCTGGTCTCCTCTCGGCAGCAGAAAGACTAGCATTGTGTGTTAGCTGGCTGTAGATGCACGCAGGCCATCTGGGCGCCTATTGGGTGTGCAAATAAAACTGTCTTTTTGCCGTTTTACAAATAGACTGAGCTTTTACTTTATTCTTAGAGCTCTTTTATTTTCAGTCTGATATGATCATTTATTTTAGTCAATTCTACAAATGAATTATTGTTTCCCTAAAAATACATTTATGCATTTAAAATATAAATACAGATCGCCAATCACAGTGGCTACGTGCAGGTGGACTGGAAGAAGGTGGAGAAGGATGTGAACAAAGCAAAGAAGCGCCTGAAGAAGAAGGCGAACAAAGCAGCGCCTGAAATACACACTTTCATTGAGGAGGTAAAGGTACCTGTGACAAAGCTTGCTCTTTGTTTCCTGCTTTCTGCACATCTTTAAATGACTGACACTACTGTATGCTTCCATTTTAATAGAAAAAGAGCACCGAGCCACACACCCAAAATAATTGTAACCTTATTTAGAGCTAAATGCATGTTTTGTGTCCTGATTTTTGGTGGAGAGGCTAATTTCTTTATCTGCAAACCAGCACTGCCCTCTAGTGGTTTGTCAGCTATATTACACCCAGTAGCTGTGACAGCAGACTGAAGAGAGATGGTAGATCAAACATTTTGTATGTCTCCATTCTCGGTTTGTATTAAGGCTGTTCCAAATTTAAGTTTTAAGCTTCACTTATAACATTACTACTCTTATTCTAAATCCTGTTAACTCATGTTGTCTTTTCTCCTGCACAGGCCTCAGATTTTATAAAAAGGAACATCGTTTTGTCCAGCGGGTTCGTCGGGGGCTTCTTTCTGGGTTTGGCCTCCTAAAGCTAAACAGCCTCCACTTCCTGTGAATCATCTCTACATAGGTCAATACACTCTCCATTGTTTACCTCAGCTCTGTGTGCATTGATTCACCTTTTAACAAACTGAACAGGGGGGGTTAAGTTGAACATTAAAGCATGATCTGTTGTATTAATTGTGTTACATTGTTCTCCTCCCCCTGAATCAATCATAGCTAATTATTTCTGGACTGTGAGCACAGTTTGAGTTGTGTTTAGTTGGAATTGGAGTGGACTATACTGTGAACACTTTCTTCTTCAAGGAATATTTGCCCAACGATGCTTTTTCAACACTAATCTGGATTGTCCGTCCCCTCATGCATTCGCCTGGTGGACGCTGATTTCATATTGTTATAAATTAGCATGCATGGGCGCCACTGTAAATACATAATCAAAGGTGAATATTATATAAACAACATGGGAAGACAGCAGAGTGGGAAGTTAACACCATCCCCCAGTCTGGTGCTTTTTTATGTCGCTGCGAAATGTATGTGCCATATGGCTGTGGGAGTTTAAAAAATAAATAAAGCAGTTTCCACTCAGAGAAAGAGTTATGAATATACAACACATCATGAGGGTAAATCCAATGTCTGTGAATGTTCCTACACTGACAATCTTTTGTTCCCATAATCCTCAGCTCCACAATGCCCCATAATGACAGGATGAGCATCTGCTGCACCCTAATTACACACCAAACAGTCCTGTCATTAAGGAGCGTAGTGGAGCGGCGATTTCTGACTCCCGCGCACGGCCCCTTGCTTTTGTCAATGTGCATTTAGTAGTGTCATGTCGCAGTTACACAAAGAGACGGTGCAGAGTCGTGCGTGTTCACATTATCTAGATAGGACGTCCACACATAGGAGTCCAATAGGTTGATCACGAGTTGCTTATTTTTATATTTTTCAGCCTTTTACTTCCAGTGCAATATACAATATTACAGATGTGTTTTTTTTTTGTCTAACTGGCATTTTTATTGCTCATACTCCCTCATTGTTTCTATTTCATGTTGTTTGCTATGAGCTGTATGCGTGTTTCTTTTAAATAAAGTTGCCTGATATTGTTTTGAATTTAAAAAAAAAGTGTGTTACTTACGGGAAACTGCCGCAAGCTATTTATATCTTTATGCTACGTTACATATTTATATCCCTATAAGGAGGAGAGGGGTTTTGCAGCATCTGGCAATCAAACAGTGACTGAATTCAATAACCACCGTGTCCAATTTGATGGTGTGTAAAGAATACATTTAATAAATGTAGAGCTAGAACATTGCTTTAATTAATAGATGTAGATTGACTGAAAATGAACCTTAAAGGTGGGGTATGTCATTTATTTCAGAAACACTTTTTGTTATATTCCATGGAATGCTCTTAACATCCCGATAGCAATGAATAAATTAAATGCTTTGACAATAAATACACAAAAAAAATGTCATCTGTGGAAGCCGTAGTACTGTAAAAAGCACGACCAATCATCTGAGCCGGCCCGGCTAAAATAACTGGATGGCCTACCTGCCTGTCAGCCTTCCATCTGTGCACAAACTTATCTCGTGCCCTCATTGGTCATGTGCGCGTTCGTGTGTATTGGAGGAGGGGCTCTGTAAGGAAGTCTGAAGGAAGGGGCAGATTTGTTCCGGTTGTGTACTTTCAAATTCTAGCGCACTCGAGCCGGTTTCTCCAAAATACCCCACCTTTAAGTACACAGTTCACAGATCCTAAAAAAAGGTATTGAATTAGTCTAAAAATTGGTGCTACAATGTCATGTCAATATTTATTTAAAATATCCACAGATTATTGGAATCCTGAATATCAACTGTACAAGTAAAACACTGTTAGCTAGCAATAATACACAAATAAAAACATTCTCTACAGCCACATAGATGTAACAAATATCATGCACCAGTCAAACCTACTTTTTAACCTTTATTTACACCTAGAAAATGACACATGTTTGCAGCACAGTAGACAACATGGTAAACAAGTACCACGATACCTCAATACTCAATCATAATTATGAAAACGAGATTTCCTCAATTGGAGAATTTCCTATTTTGAAAATAGTTTTACTATGAAAAAAGATGGTTGGCGATCTCTGTATTTAAAAAAGGTGCACATTTAAGCTGTTTTTTAACAGGAAGAATGTGTTCTGTGACATGCTGCTATTGCGTGTCCTAATGGGGTCAAGTCTTTACCGTGTCACTCAGATGGGCATTTTGAGGAGAGCGCACTCTGTCAGAAGCATCAGTGTGGTGATCATGTATTTGCTGTTGGAGAACTGTAACAGAAAGGAACAAATATTAGTATGATTACATTTACTGTGTTACTGAAAAACAGCTGTTTCTGTCCGATGGTACCTTGATCATTCCGCTGTGCTTGGCTGATCCCAGAGCTGTGGAGACCTCGTTCAGGCTGCCCGCGGACAGATCCAGTCTGAAGTGCCTGAAGAAGTGTGCCTTCAGCCCCTGCATGAAGCTCATCACCTCCTCAATGTCAATACTGTTCTCCTCCCCCTCCCCCGCTGTATTCTTCTTCCTCACACTGCTCCACAGCTCCCAGGCGTCTTCAGCATCCACCGTGTATGTGACCTGCAGCTGAGGCTCTACTGGAAGAGTCCAGATCATTTTGAGCTGCCGGATGCTGGACTCTGGTTGGCAGTTAGTCCATAAAGCCATCAGCCACTGGAGGCTTGTGTGGCTGATTTCCAGAGGGCCAAAGCAGCAGTCGAAGGATTGCTGGAACCAGGATTTGACCAAAGAGGTGAGACCCCCGGCCCCGCTGCTGCAGAAGAGCGGCAGGCAGATGAAGTCCTTAGGGAGGGAGCGCAGGTACTCCGGGTTTCCGTTGATGCAGGTCAGCCAGCCGCTCCAGACTGTCCTCTGTGGCTCATCCTGCTTGGCAAACAAGGGCTTCGAGTGGATCTGGGGGGGACAATGATCCGTTAGAAACAGCACAAAGCATCCTCAAGATACAACATAAACAAATACAATGTGGGTCCATTTAAAAAAAAAAAATGAAATAGACCCTATTTTGCTCCTTTTCAGGTTCATATTAGTATTTTGTGCCACTACTACATCATTAAATGAATGATGTGGAATATACTGCCCCATGTGCAATTTGTATGCGACGGTGCATTTCTATACCTGTATGTGGACGGTCACAGCATCATCAACTGACTCTGTCATCCCCAGCACCAGAGAGAAGGAGACTCTGAAGGTGTTCTGTGTTCCCTCCACATCCACCGCCAAACCTTGCTGCTTCTCTGCAGCAATAAACGCAGACAGCTGCCTGGAGTAGATCTTCAGCTGGGTGTGCCTGAACCTATAGAGAGGAGTAACGTACGACAGCTTCCACTCAGTCTTGACCAGTAAGGTCAGCTGCTCGTTCGTCACCTTTTCCATGACAGGGAAAGGAAAAAGAAGGTGAGCATCCTGTGTCACATTGTTATTTATTGCATGTTTGATTGATTGAAAACATGGAGAACAATAGCCTGGGCTGACTCACAGTGATTTTGTTAGACTCTGGAGCCTTTCTGCTGGTGTTGAGCCTCCGTGCTGTCAATCCTGGAGTCAAGCCGAGGCGGGAAGCGGCCCCTATGCGGTTGCGGTACGACAACCGGTAGCTCTTGCTTTTACTCTTCCTCTGAACTGCTACACTGTTGAGGGGAGTCCTCGTCACACTGGAAATCACAGACAGATCATCACAGACGCTTCACCTGGTGTTATTGTGCCTGTTAGTTATACAGATAGTCTTTTTAAAAGAATCAAAGTTGTGCTACAAGAATCCCTTTCTATGTGTAAAGTTGTACTAGTGAGCATGTTCTCTTATGTTCTGTAAACCTATATCATGAAATAACACCCTTGTATAGCCACGTGTCAATCCCACAATGAGTATATGATAGTCAAAAGATTTTGGGTAGATATTACCACTAAAGTCGCAACAGACAACAATGGTAACATAAATACCCCAGTGGCTTTAGTACTGGGTCTTTAAGCTGACGACCATAGTGAGTAATAGAGATTTAGGACAGTATGTTTGGGCATATTATACATGCCGAATTGAAAAGTGGAAGCAAAGGAATTAGAAAATATCTTGTATATAGTTTGAACAAATTGGTATCTTATTTAAAAGGCAAGACAACATTAAATTGGTGGATGATTGTATGTAATTCGGTGTTACAAGCTCTTCATACGGAAGTGAACGGCAGCTATCGGTGCTAAAACAGTCGTTATTTACGGCGGATTACAGTGCGATGTATTTGATGTTTCAAAAGAATACATAATTAAAAGAAAACGTTTTTCTAGCAAGAAATTCAAGAGTGGTACCTATTATGATGTCGCTCCATGTCTGGCATTTCGTCAGCAGCAGACATAACCGGAAACAAATTTAAATGTCGCGCTTTCCCAGCAGTCTGCGCGGTTAGAATCAGCCAAACAGGAAGTGGGTTTTTTGTTGTTTTCCAAACGAGCATTTTCAAAGTAAAAGGAATATAAGACATGACATAAACGGGAAGGTTTGTGTTCAGAGCTGACTGCTGAAATTAAGTTGAAGAAAAAGCATGATTGGAACCCAAAGATGTGATCAGCTAAGCGCCTCCTGAATCCTCACATCCATCCTACAGAGGGGAACACACATCTGACCCTGGCTGACAGTCACAGCATCAGTGGGATTGTTGGTCTCCTTTTCATTCAGACACAATTGACATTTCGTGGGTGTTGTTCTCGCAGGGCTGTTTATATGAATACTTATCACTCTGTGCTCTTACAGCTGCAATAGCTGAATTATGAGATATTAATATGAAACCAGTTTCCCCATCTCAGTGAGGAATCAAACTGGTTTCAAGTTGCTCTGTGTGGTTGCGCAAGTGATTTTATTGCAATATAAATGAATATATACTGTGACCTCTTTTTGCCACTGAATCCAGATGTTTTGTATAGTATGTCTAAAAAAAAAGACAGTTGACAACAAAGCTACTGCGCCAGCAACATATGTACATGAGAATCTCCACTCTTGTATATTTAACCCCTTCATTTGGGGCCTAAAAATCACTGCACCTCACAAGAATCCACCTCTCAACCTCCTGTCTTCTAGATCATCACGTATATTACTCTAAACTATATAATCTGAGATGCTATGAGTTTGTTTTATAGAGCTTTTGACTTGTTTATTTGGGTGGTTTGACCTAAAAAAATCACTGCACCTTGTATAGAAGTGGGTCTGTTGGTTTCTTCCTGTGAAGTCCCCCCTTATCTAAAAAATTAATACCGGACATAAGGGGGGACCCGTATCTAAAAAGTAAGTAACAATAAAATAGTGCCAAGATGATGTTGATGGGAGTACTTATTTTTATTCCAATTTCCATCAAATAATAACTACATTACTGTAATGCTAAAATATGATGTAACATCTACACAAATACACATAGACACTGACAGTAATGCCTCTGAGATCATATTACAGCTTCACAGCTAACAGCAAAACAAGCGCCTCATTAGCAGAAGGTTTATAATGTTTACCTGTATAAACTGTATCTTAACACCTCCAAACCACTAGACACAAGTCCAATCTGAGGTGTTCAAAAACAAACGGTAATGATGAAAGCAGGTAAACAAGTCGCAAAGAAACTCTTCATGTACTTTAAAGTTTTTAAGTTTGTTCATGCATTGTTGCTTTCTGCCTTAATGCCATAGAAGAAGAGTTTACGTATTGTTGGTTGAACATTAAACTGCTAAGAATAAGCTTACTGTAGATATGAGTATTTACAATATATATACAACTCCGCTTCCAAACATCAAAACTTTCCCTTTCAAATAAGACTTCGGCCTTTTCTCGGCCTTTTTTAACAATAGTTTGAGGAAATTGTCTTTACACATACATTACAGGGCGACCAATTCATTCTCTAACTATGCTGTGTTTTTAGGCTGGCTCCAAACGTATTGGCTTATAAGATGATACAAAAATCGTTTTGATAAATGGTCCTAGGTTCTGCAATTATTAATCAAAATCAATGGTGACATTGACAGATCCCAGATTTTAAAAATCCCCCTACTATTAAGCATACAGGAAATAATGAAATGAACATTCATCATATGAAAGTGAATTAGGATTTGGTAGTATCAAAAAGGGTATACGTTAAGGGTATACGTTTTTCCTATGATTCTAATGAGTAAGACACCCAAGACCCTTTATGAATAACCAGAGGTGGAAGAAGTACTCAGATATTGTATTTAAGTAAAAGTACCAGAGTGTAGGAATACTCTTTTACAAGTAAAAGTCCAGGAATCAAAATGTTCCTCAAGTAAAGTACAGTAAAGTATTAGCATCAAAATACACTTAAAGTACGGGCAGTACTTATTATGCAGATTGGCTCATTTTCTAATGATATATGATATGTTTTATAACTATTGATCATTAAAGTGTTCTCAAAGCTGGTAAAGGAGCAGCTAGTTGTAATGACTTTGCATACTGCAGGGTAGCTTGTGAGTTTACTCTAGGTGGAACTAAAGTCCGATTTAAGTGTTGATTATATTTCACATTATTAATCCAAATTTGCAAAGTATTAAATAAATGTAGTGGAGTAAAAGTTCTCTATTTACCTCTGAATTGTATTACAGTAGAATTACAAAGTACCAAAACATTGTACTTAAGTACAGTACTTGACAAAATGTACTGTAATGTACTGTAATGTACTGTGATGCATTGAAACCAATGTTAACACATCAGAAATATACCTAGAATTTAGCATAAAGAAAATCATTAAATGTTAATTTATCATTTGACTGCAGTATTGGACATGGACATTTGTCTTGTAAATCACATATGTCTCACTTAAAAGTGGGATGTATCTTTATTTCAAAGCTTCGTGGTGTAGTATATTGTTTTTTTGTACTTATTTAACTTCACATTTGTCATTTTACCATGTATTAAATGAATGTACCTGTGTAAGATATTCTAGTTATGATTTTATTTATGTCCTCTTTCGTTTTTGAATGGGTTTTATCTTCTTGGTGGTCTTCTGCCCTATTGTCTTTATCATTTTTAGGTTAAGGATGAAAATAAAAAAAGGGAGGGTGATAAAGATGAAGAATATTTTGAGGTTCAGAAGTTACATCATCTCTTAGCAAAATGGGAGGGTGATGTTAAAGAAGGATAAATGAACTGTCCTGTAGAGAGTTTTACCATTTCCTCCCTCTCTCCTCCCTGATGGACAGCAGCGAGGTTTCTCCGCTCTGCTTCCCCAACCTCAACTCCTCCTGCAGACGCCTGCCTCCGCCTCACTCTGAGTCCGCTCTGCTCTACACCCTGCTGGCCTTCGTCTCTCTGCTCACAGTGACCCTCAACCTGCTCGTCATCATCTCCATCTCCCACTTCCGGCAGCTGCACACCCCCACCAACAGCCTGCTGCTGTCTCTGGCCGTGTCCGACCTGGTGGTGGGGGCGCTGGTGATGCCCATCGAAGGCCTGCGCCACATGGAGACGTGCTGGCTGCTGGGCCGGCTCATGTGCGCTCTGACTCCGTATGTGTCCTACTGCCTGCTCTCTGCCTCTGTGGGCAACATGGTGCTCATCTCCATCGACCGCTATCTGTCTATCTGTGAGCCGCTGCTCTACTCCTCTAAGATCACCCTGCCCAGAGCTAAAGCCTCAGTGTGTCTGTGCTGGGCCTGCTCCGTCCTCTATAACGGCTGCATTCTGATGGGACACTTAGGGCAGCCGGACAGGTTCCGATCCTGCCATGGAGAGTGTGTGGTGGTCATCAGCCACATTGCAGGAACTGTTGACCTGTTTGTCTCGTTTGTTGGGCCCTGTACTGTCATGGTGGTTCTGTATATGAGGGTGTTTGTGGTTGCCATCTCTCAGGTGCGTGTGATCCGCTTGCAGACTGTCCCTGCAGCTCCGATCGCTAAGATATCAGAGATGAAGGCAGCTAGGACTCTGGGGATAGTGATAGCTGTGTTTCTGATGTGCTTCTGCCCGTATTACTACCCCTCTCTAGCAGGCGATGCCACCTCCACCAGCTTGTCTTATTACGCCGTGTTGTCTTGGATCATGCTGACTAACTCTTGTGTGAACCCTCTCATTTACGCTCTGTTCTACCCCTGGTTTAGAAAAGCTATCAAACTCATCTTCACCCTCAGAATACTGCAGCCTGACTCCCGGGATGAAAAAGTATTGTAGAAAGTGCTAAAATCATCTGTTTATTGTCGTTTTTCAGTGTTCTGCTCACTTGTTTAACTATATCTGCTACAGAACCACAGAAACCTTAAACAACGCCCCAGACAGAGCCCCTCCTTTTGTCCCACGTTAACAGCTTTTCTCATGAATACAAACCTAATCACTGACTGAAAAGCCTTGGCTTATGTGACCTCTCTCTTTAGATACATGTCTATTGGCCTTGAATGAGACACTGTTTTTTTTACACATTACAGCTGTATGGCCTTATGCTGAAACACTTTGTCACTTATACCTTCACCCAATTGTCATAAGCATCAAGAAATCATAAAAGAGGTGAATTTAAAAACTAGCACTAACAAGATTGTACAAAATTAAACATATGAATAACCATGTTCTTATTTAGCAGACTAGTCAGTGGGCTTCTTTGATTTTGTTTATAGTGTTTAGTGTTGAGCTGCTTCTATAAAAATAACCTGATAAAAGTGGTGATTTATCTCTGCCACGGTTCATTTGAATGCTGTCCAAATTCCCCTTTGGTTATGCTGTATTCGACTGGCTTATTCTTACACAAATATGTAACAAACTGCATGTTTTGTCACAACAGAAAATGAAAGTGTCACACTTAATGTATGAACAATTACCGATTTAGCAGCAGGCATCCGTGTGAATCAGGCCTGTGAATCACAAAGATTCAATGGTTAGAGAACATTTGCTTCAGTCTAAAAGGCATACAGAGACACTAAACGGGCAATTCAAATGTTATTTCTTACATAGATCATTTTGAGAGTTTGGGCTGTTTTGCTTAAATAGGTCAAGTGTAGGATGTGTCTGTAGATTTCTCCTAAATTCACCTAAAGCTATCATGAGATAAAGCTTCAATTGGATGTTTAAAAATCAAATGTAAGAAAACGTGTAATACAAAAAAAGAATTGTCTTAGTGTAAGTAAAACACTTTTTCTCTTACCATATGCACCTGTGAAGTCTTGCAATATATATCATTTTATAATGCATGTATTTAAAGGAAGTTTTCTAAAATAATATGTTTTTTCTAATACTTTGATCCAGAAATATTCTCTTTAGTAACACTTACATACACAACACTTATTTTAGTTGTATTGCTATCTATATACTAAAGCTGTTCGCAGAGGGCTTGACTCATGTATCATTCATAGACTCATTTTTAGATGTTTTAATCATAAAAGCGTGTCAGGGATTTATTTTTTTAAGACTGTTCGCAGTGTTTTCTGATTTATAAAAAGATACCAAGAGATATGTAATGGTAAACCCTTTTCATCTGTCGCGCCTCCCTACCTCTTCTCCAGATAGAACCATTTGAAATGATTAAGTAGCACAATATAAATTCTTCTTTCTTTTGTATTCCTTGATGTCTTATTTTTGTATTTATTTAAAGATATGAATTCAAAATGGAAAACTCTGAATAAGAAAATAATAAAAACAAACATGTACTCTCCCTTAGTGAGAAAATGAACTGAAATTGATAAGAATAAAGGTCAGGCATATGTCAGTACCAAGCTTGTGCCTGTGCCTTTTCACTCATAGTGTATAATAAATTATATATTGTTTAAACTTATTAAATTATGTGTAATGCCTGACTACATTTTCTATTATCACTAGCTATGTGCTGAAACTACCCAACTCAATACCCACTTAAAGCCCAACATAAGTAAATATGGAGTCCATATAATAACTTAAAAGTAAATCATAATAAAAACATCTAATTGTAAGAAGGAGGAGGGAGAAATTGCATCATTCATCAGGTGTTTGTAAAAGCTGGGAGGGGGGGTTTGAGGAGGATAAATGGACCCTTTGATAGGGTGTAGCATCTCTTCTCTCCTCCCTGATGGACAACAGCGAGGTTTCTCCGCTCTGCTTCCCCAACCTCAACTCCTCCTGCAGACGCCTGCCTCCCCCCCACTCTGAGTCTGCTCTGCTCTACACCCTGCTGGCCTTCGTCTCTCTGCTCACAGTGACCCTCAACCTGCTCGTCATCATCTCCATCTCCCACTTCCGGCAGCTGCACACCCCCACCAACAGCCTGCTGCTGTCTCTGGCCGTGTCCGACCTGGTGGTGGGGGCGCTGGTGATGCCCATCGAAGGCCTGCGCTACATGGAGACGTGCTGGCTGCTGGGCCGGCTCATGTGCGCTCTCACTCCGTATGTGTCCTACTGCCTGCTCTCTGCCTCTGTGGGCAACATGGTGCTCATCTCCATCGACCGCTATCTGTCTATCTGTGAGCCGCTGCTCTACTCCTCTAAGATCACCCTGCCCAGAGCTAAAGCCTCAGTGTGTCTGTGCTGGGCCTGCTCCGTCCTCTATAACGGCTGCATTCTGATGGGACACTTAGGGCAGCCGGACAGGTTCCGATCCTGCCATGGAGAGTGTGTGGTGGTCATCAGCCACATTGCAGGAACTGTTGACCTGTTTGTCACGTTTGTTGGGCCCTGTACTGTCATGGTGGTTCTGTATATGAGGGTGTTTGTGGTTGCCATCTCTCAGGTGCGTATGATCCGCTTGCAGGCTGTCCCTGCAGCTCCGATCGCTAAGATATCAGAGATGAAGGCAGCTAGGACTCTGGGGATAGTGATAGCTGTGTTTCTGATGTGCTTCTGCCCGTATTACTACCCCTCTCTAGCAGGCGAGGCCACGTCAAACCTCCTGTCGTACTTTGCTGTGTTGTCTTGGATCATGTTGGTGAACTCCTGTCTGAACCCTCTCATTTACACTCTGTTCTACCCCTGGTTTAGAAAGGCTATCAAACTCATCTTCACCCTCAGAATACTGCAGCCTGACTCCCGGGACTTTAAAGTCTCTGTGTTTGGTCTTGTTACGGTTATGATTAGACATGCTGTTTGTATAACCCGTATGTGTGTGTGAGTTCTCTAGCCATGCTCACTGTGTAGTCCTCCATGACAGCGTCAGTCACAAGCACCCTGCAGAAAAAACACAATAACACTTGAAAATGAATGAAGAATATAAAACAGACATGTCATGATTTAATTATGTTTAATCTCTGTGGTTTGCATCGTATACATGTGTTGCTTCTGTCTTTACTAGCTCTCATTAACACTAAGAAACCAGATCAAATAATGCATATTGTGATGAAGCTAAACATTTTAATGCTTTGCCAAAACATATGTGTATGTGAGTGGTACATTATACGATAAATATATGTATTGACTATTAAATTAATATTTAAGTAGACTTATTAAAAATGTATCTTAGTTCCTTAGTGGGTTTTATTTTTGGCAAAATGTCTTCTTAAAGATTTAAAGTCAGTATAAGTTATTGTCTTAAAGACTATATAAAAATGCTATCACTGTGATTAAAATAGCTTTTATGTTTTGCTTCTCTTAACTGTTGCTAAAAACATGATTGAGCTGTTTTAAATTCTGACATAATATATTTTCTGCAGCTTTAATATGCTTTCAAATGAAAAACAAATATAAGCATGTCATTTTCATTGTCTGTCTTGCTACAATTCGGTTCACAAATGCATTATTATTATGTACTTTACTTTGGTGTATTATTCATAGACTTACCTGTAAGTAATGAAGCATGCCTGCAAAACATAATAAATGAGAATATAGTTGTTAAATTGCATTTGATTCTGCAAAATATAAATACAAGATCAACAATTATATATTTTACCTGTATCTAAGACAGCAGTGCTTTAAGAGTTTATTCTAGTTATTCAGGTTTATCTGACCCTTAGCTAATAATGGGAGCTAAAATAAAAGTAATCTTATAGCCTGTCCTTGAGGAGGAACATATTGATAGTACACCTACTATTGTCTTACTATCTTTTTCTCCTTTATTATTGATTTGAAAAACATCTTGAATTTTCAAGGGCGTTTACAAGCAAAGTGTTTTTCTATTTCTTTCCAGGAGACAAAATAACACAATCTATTTAAAAGAAGACAAAACTCTCATTGATATTAATAAAAACACATAATGTTTGCCAGAATTTGTTTTACTTTAGTAAAAACTGTTATTATGTCATAATAATTCAAGTAGTTAGTTTATTTGGCTGCAGTGCCGTCATCCGAACCAACAGGGGGCGAGGCTGCCTTTTAACATCTGTTGAAAGCAATGGAGACGACCAGCATATTTTGGATATAACATGACTTTGAAGGCTACAATTTCTATCTAACTTTCTATAGGACTTAATTGGTTTAATTTAAAACATGTTAGGGACATTATGTCGGACCGGCGGCGCTGTTTTTAAGGTAAACAAACTCTTTATAAAAGCCTTAAAGTCTCTGCGCAGACGAGTTGGCTAGATAGCTTAGCTAGCTGCTTGCTAACATTAGCCCTACTCTTACTATGTATTGGTTATGTCAACTGGTACCACCTGACATATAAGCTTCCTATATGTGCACTTGTATCATTAAACACAGTTATTTATCCAGAACAAAACCAGAAAAAGTTTACCTGCGGACATTTGGTAAAATTAGCTGTGTCTGCATGCTTTTGGCCAGCTTGTAATGAGCGCAGGTGTTACGCAGATATTATTGTTTTGATATGAATACAATTGTGTATCTAAACGTATCTCTTTTGTTTTGGTACTGCACGACTATGTGATATGTCCGCTTAATGGATGAACTAAATACATTTTAAGCTCCAGTATGAAGCATGAATGTTTCAAGAGAAAATAGAGACACGCTTTTACGTGCAATACGTAATGACGTAATTATTAATAGGGATAGATAGATAGATAGACAGACAGATAGATAGATAGATAGATACCCTGACCGTTTTTCCACAAACTAGACACTGTTTGTCTGTGAAATAGGGACAAATGAACTGATTTATACATCACTACGTGTCTCCTATCTCTGCAGAACTCCCAGCAGTCTCTCCCCAGGCTGTGGGTGACTCTTTCCCAGCAAAGATGTGCTTCCCGATTACCCATGAACACCGTGGTGCTGTTTGTGCCGCAGCAGGAGGCCTGGGTGGTGCAGAGGATGGGCCGCTTTCACCGGGTCTTAGAGCCGGTAATTATCGGCCTGTACACGAGGAGGCTATTATCACAAGGCACAATTTATCTATTTAAAGGTATACATAAATATAAGACTTATCATTTCCTGTCCTCTCTTCATAGGGACTCAACTTCCTCATTCCCATTCTTGACAAAGTTCGTTACGTGCAAATCCTGAAAGAGATTGTCATTGACATCCCCGAACAGTCGGCTGTGTCTCTAGGTTAGTTTTTCCTCCAAATTACAAAAACAATTGTGCTTATTAGTGGTTCAAATAAGCTATATACTGTGTGTTCTCTTTCTTTCCACAGATAATGTGACTCTACAAATTGACGGGGTCCTTTATCTGAGAATCTTGGATCCTTTGAAGGTATGCTTGTCATAATAAGCTATAAACAAAAGAGCCTGGCAAAGGTGGGTGCTACCTGTGGGTTTTAGCTATAAGGGGGTCATTTAGGTTTAAATAATGGCAGATAATAAGATAACAATTCTGAGAAACAGTTACACACTTGCATTTCACAGTGTTTGACAATTAATTTGGGACTAAAGGTCTTTTCAAATGTGAACACTGGTGTCATAATGAAATAGCTCTGTTAAGCCAGCAGGTGGTGCCAGTAAATTGGATCATGTGTGAAATTATTTACACTGAGGCCTTTTTCTCTCTGCAGGCGAGTTATGGTGTGGAGGATCCAGAGTACGCTGTGACTCAGCTCGCACAAACCACAATGCGCTCAGAACTGGGCAAACTCACGCTGGATAAAGTGTTCAGGGTAAGAAACATCTGCACATCTTACTGCGTAGCAACAAAATAATGATGCACGTATTTACCTTTAACCTGCTTCTTCTCCAGGAAAGGGAGTCCCTGAATTCCAACATCGTGCGCTCCATCAACCAGGCGTCAGACGATTGGGGAATCCGCTGCCTGCGATATGAAATCAAAGATATACAAGTCCCACCTCGTATTAAAGACTCTATGCAGATGCAGGTAACACACACACACACACACACACACACACACACACACACACACACACACACACACACACACACACACACACACACACACACACACACACACACACACACACACACACACACACACACACACACACACACACACACACACACACACACACACACACACACACACACACACACACACACACACACACACACACACACACACAAGACTGACATCAGCCATACTTTGTAGGATCCTGCTTTCAGGCATCCCTTAAAAGTAATATATATACTTCAATGTATAAATATTGAGACGATTGAAGACTGTTTCTCAAGAGAGGTCATGAGAATTAAACCAATTTTGTTTCTCAAATATTTGACTTCCTTCTCTGCGCATTGTTTCCTGTCCAGGTGGAAGCTGAGCGTAAGAAGAGAGCCACAGTGCTGGAGTCTGAGGGGATGCGGGAGTCGGGAATAAACGTCGCTGAGGGCCGCAAGCAAGCTCAGATCCTGGCATCAGAGGGGGAGAAGGCGGAGCAGATAAACAAGGCAGCCGGTGGGTGCATTTTACATTTGACTGAACAACTGTTTAACTGGGATTTTCCATTGACCCGTGCACAAATCATGCCATCACAAATGTAATTGAAGGTCTTGTTAGCGTACGACTTGGGGGCCGTCATTACGGTAAATCCAGAAAGCATTTAATTGCATGCCGGCAGAATGTGTTGCACAAGGATCTGGTGACTCAGACTTTAAGCAAATCAAACATGCGAGCACGTTTGGGAAGAAATGAGCAAGAGGAATGTTGTAAAATTAGGTTTAAAGCGCACTTAAAAATACAAAATGTACTTTTCTGTGTCTCTAGGTGAAGCCCAGGCTGTGTTAGCCAAAGCAGAAGCTAAATCCAAGGCCATCCGTCTGCTGTCGGACGCTCTGGCTGAACAGGTACATTTTACGGCGCTATCCTGCATTATTTGGAAAATGATATTCCCGGTATGTTCCAGTAACTTCATTTTGGTTTCGTCTGCTAACAGAACGGGAATGCCGCGGCCTCTCTGAGTGTGGCCGAGCAGTACGTCGCTGCTTTCTCCAACCTCGCCAAAAAATCCAACACTTTGCTGCTGCCCTCCAACGCCGGGAACATCAGTGGCATGGTCACGCAGGTATGAGGAATCTTACCACAACGAATATACTAAATGTGTAATTTGTGCTACATAATTCATATTTGAATAATTAAATGATTGATTCCTGAATCCTAACTATTGTGTTTTTGCTACCGTTAGGCCATGACCATTTACAGCAAGCTGGCCAAACAGAGTCCACCAGCTGAGAGCATGAAGACAGACGAGCCTCCAGTTCAGTCACCACCAGCCCAATAGCTACGGACACAAAAAAGACTTCCACAGTTCTGCACTGAAGCGTCCCTGCTGTGAGTCCTCGCTCAGTGTCTGGTGCAAAAGGCGCTCTATCTCCTGCAGGGCACAGGATGTTGCAGCAGAGAATAAACAAAAAATGTGGAGCGAGGACGACTGGGAGAAGAGAAACTGAGCCACAAATTAAATTACATGTGTTGGTGTTAAAGGGACAGTTCACACATAATTCACCTCTTACCTGTATCATTAATCTCGATTATTATGGTGTAAAATGAATGAGATTAGATTGATAAATAGATATGTTTGTTTGTGGTGAACTGTTCCTTTAAATGGACATTTGCAGGCTGTTATATTATTTATAACTGAATAAATATTTCAGGGCATTTGGCACCTAGTCTTGTTTGTTGGAATATAATTGAATATGCTTTTGTTTTTGTGTTTTCTTTTTACTTTGTTGTTTGCAACCCTTAAGAAATAAAGTAACTACACCCAAAGAACCAGTTTTTTTTTAATATACAGAATAAAATAATAAATTACAAGTGAAATCATTATTTGGGTGTTTGACTGGATTAGGAGGAATGTGCGCACTAAGAAAAATACTGTATCTTATCTGTATAAGTGAATACTGAAAAATGGATATTAAAATTGCAACAGTATGGTTTCTCAAGTTTTTATATTTGTACGACATTTCAGATATAAATAGTTTATAATAATTTGGGTATGTATTGTTAATATGAGCACGTATCATATTAATACCTATGTAATTCTACTTAAATTCTGTTTTAAACCATGCTTTACGTCACAAATCAGTTTTGTTTAATTTAATTTCCTTTATTTGCTTGCTATTGAGTATTTTTACAGTGTAGTGTTAGTACTCTGACTTTAGTAAAGGATCTGAGTACTTCTTCCACCTCTTTATCATGCTCTCTCATGATGAAATGGAGACAGCAATGAGAGGAATGTGGAATTTGGTTGTGCGGATTTCAACACATAAAGCAAGCAGACACTTGCCGCTGCCGTGTGTGTGTGTGTGTCTTTAATCCCTGAAAAGGCTGGCAGTGACTGGCCCAAAAATCGGATGTTTTCTCACCCGAGCGTTTCCCAGACATACCTCTTCCTCCTTCCGCCTGGTCGTCCTCCTGTCTGTCCGTCTGTCTGCCCCATAATTTATTTCACAGTTGTCGGTAACTGCTTCACCCTGGGAAAAGAAAAAAACTAGATATTATAATTGAAAAATAAAGCTTCCTCACCTGGTTCTCCTGTTCATCCTAGAGGTGGAATAAGGCTTTATACTTGAGTAAAAGGAGCAATACAAAACTGTCCAAAAGTACAAAATCGTTGGCATCAAAATATACTTAACTAGCTAAAGTAAAAGGACATGTAATGGCGTACTACTGTTCATGACACACATGCCAGCAGCCTCAGGGCGGTATAGTTAAGCAGGTATGTAAAGTTTGCCATTTTAAGCACCTTGAAACGGTAAAACCAGAGGGGGAGAAGCCAGAAAAGAGGTGAAAAGGGGGAAGGAGGAAGACAACGATGCAGCTTGATGAAGTGTCAAGGAGGAAGAGGTGTTTGCAGCTGTAGGTGTGAGGGCAATTTCAAGGTTTTATGTCTGTCCTGCCGTTGAAAAGGAAAAGCAGCCGACATAAAGCAGTGAGGGAGAGAGAGAGACAGCAAAGGTATTATCAGCTCATAAAAAGGCACTTAGAGCAACACACACATTCATCACGGCTGGCTGCTACTGCACACACACACACTTTTAGAGGCAGCTGCTCCTGTTATGAGGAATAACTAAAACGGAAGGACAAAGAGATAACAAATCTGAGAGAAACGGAAGAGTGATTTCACAACTGAAACTCTCCAGTGAATTTAAAGAGGACATGTCATGCTAATTTTCAGGTTTATATTAGTATTTAGTGTCTCCATGCTTTCACCCTCTGTCTGAAACCAGAGCCCTATCACGTACTATGGGTTGGAGCGCTAGCCAATAGAAGCGCAAGTGTTACATAGTGATGTCATTATGTTCATAAAGTAAAGAAAGGGGTCTCAGGCAGGTGGGGGGGACTTTTTTTAATATTTATTTTTTCCTTTTGTGACTCTCCCGTTGCTGTAAAATAGCTAATTTCCCCCGCTGTGGGACGAATAAAGCACTTTTGATTATAATAAAAAATGAGAATGACGGCATGCTTTGATAGGAAGTTTCTGCAGACACTAATACATTTTTTTAGGGGGTGGGGGCAAATATAATAAGCTATTACGCACGAATCATCTCCATGAAATCCTTCACTCCGCCCACCAGATACAATCCTTCCAATCGTGCATTATTTCTCATTCACTCCACCAGGACGTCTGAAGGCAGGACGCACATTCCCTCTGTTTGATTCAACACCAGAAGCAGTTTTTTTTTTTTTAAACCTCCGTTTGGAAACAGGATTTGGAATAATCTCTTCCCTCTTTGATGTTTCACAAAGGATCAGGAAAAGTTGTGGCAGATTTAGAAAGAAAAGAAGGAGACAGACAGAGCTTTGCCCCGGAGGTTCACGCGGAAGAAACAGGAGACAGATAAAGAGGGAAGGGATAATCTGCGAGAGGGAGGGAGGGAGGGAAGAGCACAGCTGTTGTGTGAGGAGAAAATAAAGATAAAGAAAGCCAGGAGGTGCACAAGTGTGAAGGGCGAAGGAGAAGAGATTGACGCAGAAGTTGAAGGTCAAAGAAACTGAGGAGATTAACAGACACCTGACATCACAGTAACAATGGAGACGCAGCAGGAAAAGAGGACTTACTTCCTTTGAAGTGGAAAAGGAAAGGAGCGGTGTTTGAGGGAAGAAGGGGACACCGTTTCCTCACCATGTTTCATTCAGCTGGCTTCCCAAAGTCTAACAACCTGCGCCGGAAGAGCAACTTCGTCCCGGGATAAAATGACGAGATACCTGCCGACTCTGTGATACCCTCCTCCTTTTCCTCCTCTCCTCTCCTCTCCTCCTTCCTTCCACTTTAAATACACTCACTTCCTCCTCCTCTGCCCTGATATCTCCTCTCCTCTCCATCTCCTCACTATGTGGATACCAGCTTTGCTCATATGGATTCTTAACAGCAGCTATCTGTGCGCAGTGCAAGACTACTATTCTACAATAGGAGACATGGGCACCGAGGTGAGACATTTCATTAATAATCATCTTTAAAAACTCTTTTTAGTAACTTCTACAGCCTGGAAATAAGTGTAAACTGGTGGGGAAAGTAACTACTGTGAATCACAGATCTCTGGTGATATAATGGAAATGAATGCTCTCTGTTTACTCAGGGAGTCTCATTGAGATCAAGAGCTCTTTCACTCGACAACAAAACATCACAACAAAACAATTCAGACACACAGTGATCCACCTGGGGGTTTATGGGTAGTGGCAAGCAGCAGCATGACCAACAGGGTATCTCGCTAATCCACCACACAGGATTGTATTTGTTCTATTTTGTAAAGAACCAAAATACATTTGGGTTTCAGAGTTTCAAAGCAAACAAGTGTTTATAATGCAGTAATGTATCTATGAGATATACAAGAGAATAGGAGAAGGGATATCAATAAGCTGTTGTGAAATGCAAATATTTAGTTTTTTTGGAGTTTAGTGCTAGATTTTAATTGATAAAAGAGGTGGGGATGCGGTAAGCAGACTGTGATTATGGTGTATAAGATGGTACATGGCAATGCTCAGATGATTCAATAAGTATAAAAGAAAGGGAAGTAATCATCGTGACATCACCTAACCAGTTAAACCCCATGGCGCAACATATTGCAAGAAACAGCGTCTGAGGGCTTCTTAACATTTAATAAACTATGAATGTGTCATATCCACTTAACGGGAAGAAACTCAGCTATCAAACAATATTAACAATTTTTAGCAAAACGAAACATAAGGGTAATAACAAAGGCTCTGAATTAGCCCTGAGCGAAAAAATGCTAACGCACTTAGCACGTTACTCACGTTGTCTTACCTTTTGCTGTTTCTGATCAAAAGTTGTGTTCAATGGCATTAAAACGATAAAAACGCTGCTGAAGGTTAATCCAATGTGTCTGAAATGATGACTGATAATCCATCTTCATAATTATGCATAACGGAGTTTTCATATTAGCTGCTACGAGAGTGTATGACAGCTTCCGGTTTTGGGCATTCTGGCTGCGCATCACTCATTCACCAATGGGTAATGTTTAGATGGATTTTAGGAACTTCCCCTCGATTCTATTGGCTCTGACGGTTAAAAAGAGGTGTCAATCATCAAAATCCAGAGGGGGGCCAGAGATATGGAAAATGCACCCAAATGACCCCAGAAGTGGGTTTTATTTTCTAAACCTCTCTAAAAAGGTCAAATGTCACTTGTTTTGCATCAATCTTGATACAGGGTACTTATTATATGTTATAGTTTGGATTCCTAAAGCTTTTAGTCTACTATCCCATCATTCAAGGGTGGTTTTCACTATAAGTAATGGTTTTTTTTGGACGGACACTATAATTTACATTTTTTTACTATGTTCAATCTGAATTTACTTTAAAATAAAAACATCTATATTGATTCTGACTTTTCTACATCCAACTCACAGGTTTATCATTGCTTTGAGAAAAAAGATTATTAATCTACCCCTTTTAGAAGTGAAGTTATAGTCATTTGTTCTGGGAATGTCATTTTCGATTTTCGACTGACATTTTTTTGTCAGGCTCGGGGCTTAACTGGTTTTAAGAACTATAGAAAAATATGGAACTAGAAAAAAGACAATACAGTAGAGCAAAGTACAGCTCAGACATTTTCAGGCGACCGAAATGCTAAAATGAAATCTCATGAAATGAAAACCCACTCTGAAGGTGTAAGCCAAAAACACAGAACACTGTGGAAGCGACCTGTCAATCACAAAGTTCCCTCCAGAGGGAGTTTCTCTCCCACACACTCCCCCCCCTCCATTGGACTCCTTTGTTTACTCTCGGAACATAGTGACATCATGATGTAACACTTGCACTTCTATTGGCTAGCCCTCCAACACATTGTACATGACAGGGGGGAGGGACATCTCTAAGCAGTTGACCAATCAGAACAGAGCCGGCCAGCTAACCAATCAGAGCAGACTGGGCTCTGGTTTCAGACAGAGGGTGAAAAGAGGTGCTGCAGCACAGGCAGTATGAGAAAAATAAAGAGCTTTTTGAACATTAAAGCCTGGAGACATGTCCCAGTAGAGACACAACATATGAATATGAACCTGAAAATGTGCACAATAGGGCCCCTTTAAATATATTATACATCATTATTACAATTACCTCAATTAAATAGCAAAACACTCCTGGTAGTAGTAATCATCCAAAGGGTTTAATGCAATTATTTAAGAAATAAAAGGCAGCCAACTTTCTCTTTCTACTCCTGTTTCTGCAGTATTCTGAGTAATATACAGCGTAAGATTTGGTTTCAGATAACTACTTTACTGTAAATGCCGTGCATGAGCCAGCAGGAATGTTTGTTGTTCTTCCCTGGAAGTGTCTCTGGGGATGAGGTAAAAGCTTTCCCTCTCTAAAAGCTATGTGTCATGAGATCCTCTGACATTTATTAATATTAAAATACAAGGGATCGTGTTCAAATCCACTGGAAATCCAATCATCTTGGAACTGAATTAAAGGAATCCTAGTGACATAATAAGATGGGAGTATAAACAAAAATTAAAATGGTGTTGTTGTTGCTTGTAAATGTTTGCACTGGCAGAAAGAGTGTGTGACGATTGCATTGGGTGTGTGCACATGTGCGTGTGTGTGAAGTATCTAATGCTGCACCCCAGAGCCTCGGTCATTTATACATCATGACCTCATCGTCCAACAGCGATGACCTCATGTCATGTGATCACTTAACAAGACGAAGGAGAGGGAGAAGAAATTATATAACTTTGTGTTGGACTCAACTTACTTTGATTTCATGCCATAATTAATGTCCACCCTTACATACAGAAGCCAGAATCTTATATGAAATCAGAATAGTTTTTTAAGGTTATTACACATTATGATGATGAGTCATATCGGATGTCTAGAAACGAACAGAAAGGGGGGAGGAGGAAAAGAGAGAAAGAGATATATCCACTGATAGCGTCAGAGATCTGGTTTCTGTTAAGGTGATGCCAGCTGTACCAGTCTGCTTCTCCTCCGCCTGGGAAACTAAACAACTACGCTCACTCCCCGGGGGAAGAATTAATACGTGACACACAAAACGTTCGACTGACATGTAGTCCCCACAGCAGCCAGTCTGTTTCACCATTAACCTTTTATCTTGTGTGTGGTGTGTCTCTACGGAGTGGAACAAAGTCAGAGAAACCATTACAGGATGACTCACAGGAGGAACGGTTTACAAAGCTACTGTAAACTGAGATCTTCCCTAATAGTACAATAAGTGCAGTTGCCAGACCTTGAAGTTATATGAAAAGTTAACTTGTGGTTTTTGAAATAAGACACTTGACCGTGTCTAATGCTGCATTTAAGGACTGCTCCGAAGCTCGCACATAGAAGACTTAAAGCTTATCTTGTAATGGAGGGCACATCGAGGAAGTGTGCCAGGAAATATATCAGAAGGACCTAGAAACATTTCAGATTACAGCCTCTTTCTCAGGGGCACCGCAGCAGGTATTTTCAGATTTTATCACACTGCCCGAGGTGACATGTTTTATAGTCGTCTGAATGCTATAAAAAGAAACCACCAAAAAAGCAATGCTAAGGCATAATGAAAGAAATGCAGACTTTGCAGATTCCTCATATGCAACAATGTGTGAGTGAGTGTGTGTGTGTGTGTGCGTGTGAGGAGAGGACACATATCTATAATAACTGGCAGAAGCCACCACGTTGTTAGCTATCAGTGGAGATACTGCAGAAAATCACATGCCTGTGTTTCCCCTTCTTGTCGATTTCATCTACCACGCTTCCTGTCTACAGTAAAGGGTTTTTCCCAAAGAATTATTGGTTGATTCACATTTCTCTGCATATTTACTTCCTGTCTGCAGGCTCCAGAACTGTCAGGTGACCAGCCCAGTTTGGAGTCAGTGACGAGCGTGGATCAGCTGTTACAGCTTCTGTACCCAGAATACAACCTGCTTCAGCACTGCCTGAGGAAGAAGTCATGGCCCTCCTCCTCCTCCTCCTCCTCAGCGAGCCCTCTGGTCCACTCTGACCTGGAGGATCGGTGGGGTCAGCCCCGCGAGGAGGCGCTTTTTAAAGTAGACGGGACTTTTTCAAGTAAATGTTTTATAACTCCTATAAAGACCAAAAATCTTACTATAAATCCTCTTGAACGCTTTTTGGGCTCATTCTTGAAACACTACAGTGAGCTGCCAGAGAGTTTCCCCACACTTAATCACATGTGTTTGCATTTGCCAGTCATCTTAGAGGAGATCCAGCGGACCTCCTGCCAGCCCAGAGAAGTGTGTGTTGAGGTGGCCAAAGAATACCCAGAATCCACCAGTCAGTTCTTCCTGCCTCGCTGCGTGGCGCTGCACCGCTGCGGCGGCTGCTGCAACAACGAGGCGTTCTACTGCACCAACACCAGCCACACACTGGTCAACAAGACGGTAAGAGGAGGGGGAGGAGGTACTCTGATTTCTATACTGAAGTACAAGTATCTCAAATTGTACTTATGATGTTCAGTGGGCCCAGCTTTGTTCTACTTCAGATTAACTCAACACTCAGATGACAGCATGGTGTTGGTATGTGTGTGTATGCATCACAACCCGCCCTACTGCAGAGGGACCCTTTAAACTGCACATCACTACAACACACAGTCACGCACACTTACACAACCTCACAGTCATTACATCAACCTCCACACGGCTGAAATCAATTCAGTCATTACCAGTCTTTAATTATTCTAGAAGATCTTAAAAACTGAATAACTTGGCCAACATGAAAGCAGAAAAGAAAAAGAAAAATCATGCACAATGTATATCGTTTTGTACTCACACACCTTGGTCTCTTCCTCCTCCCAGTTGATGGAGCTGTCCCCGCCCAGGATGGAGCGCTCCGTCGTCATGGTAACATTTGTCAACCACACTTCCTGCGATTGCATCTCGAAGCGGCCTCTGCACTCCATCATCAGACGAGCCGCGACAGATCACCTGTGAGTCAGAGAGAGGAGTGACGCGCGCGTGAGAGAACATTTCGGACTCATTTTATACATGCAATACTAATAATGCGTGCGTGTGTGTGTGTGTGTGTGTGTGTGTGTGTGTGTGTGTGTGTGTGTGTGTGTGTGTGTGTGTGTGTGTGTGTGTGCAGGTGTTCCCCACCCGAAGTCCCCTGTGCCTCTGGGTTATTATGGGATCCAGTGAACTGTTTGTGTGTCTCGAGAGACGCCATGAACTACTCTGAGAGAGAGACAGGTACATGATTTATTAGGATAAATTATACAACTTTGATTTCATTTGTATGCTCCAAATCCATTACATTTCATCAAAACCCAAAGATTTTCACTTTTTATGAACTAAATCTGGGAAAATCTCCATATGAAAGAGGCCCTATAATGCTTGTTGGGGTTTTCCAAGAGAAACTCTTGCAATTGAATTCCCTGGAGGGAGAGATAATTCAGCTGTAACAAAAGACTTGTACATGTCTGTAGTTTGCAGGACCTAAATACCTTTTGTTTGTCTCCACGTGGCTCTCAGAGGTGCTGGACTCGGGGCTGCTGGCTCTCTGCGGGCCGCACCGGGTTCTGCACGAGTCGTCCTGCGAGTGTGTGTGTCGCAACGGACTCACGGAGGACAGCTGCGACCCGGGCTGGAAACTGGCCCACAACACCTGTAAGCAGGCTTTCAAGCTATCCACATATCTTGAATTATATATAGTAGATATTCAAGACTTTCTTTTAAAGGACACCCATATTAAATGACTTATACATACACTTATTACACATATACATATTAGATAAAAGGCTCCTTTTTTTGTGAGAAAATGGTTAAAGAAACACACATTTTTCTGTAGTTACCTCCTGTTTCAAGAGGTCGATTTACTGTAAATAAACCACATTGTTAAGAAAAGGGGGCCGGCATCCTGAAAGCAACCGGGCCAGATCGAGCCAGGATGATAAACACAGGGAAGTTTTAGGAAGCAAAATATCTAACAAGTCAGAACCTGAGCTCCAAATATTTAGCAACAACAGCGACAGAGGAGCACCAGCCGATATCTGATGAAGCTCTCTCCCCGCAGGTGAATGTCAGTGTGAAGGTCAAGGCGAGGGGAAGTGGTGCCCCACCGGCCAGCGCTGGGATGAGGAGCTGTGCGGGTGTGTGTGTGCTGCAGAGTGTCCCAGGAACCAGCCGTTGAACCCCGACACCTGCCTGTGTCAGTGCAGGGAGAGTTCGCCGTCCTGTCTGCGGCAGGGCAAGAAGTTCAACCCTAACTCCTGCAGGTAGGCGCACAACAGAACGAGCAATCTGTCCCGTGCTTTCTCAGCTCTGCAGACTTTCCCCTGTGGAAAAAGGAAAGGAAACACAGTCTCCTTTGGGGGATGAAATTATTCTAAGGATCCACACTTTCTGCCAACTGCAATTTGAACCCCTTCTGCCCTTAGCCTGAATGACACTAAGCAAACATTTCTATCTTGCTTTAATATTCAACTAAAGGGACCATTACATCCTCTCTCTGTGAAGTGCAGGCAGAGCTTACATGAGCCAAATGTAACACAAGTGTCATTCTAGAGAGAGAAAAAGGGACCTGTGGACTAAAAGCAAAGTTTCAATAACAAAATATGCTGTGTTTTTATAACTTATTTAGGCAAATTAGATCAAAATAAGCAAATAGTTTAGAAATATGAGAAAAGTGAGCCATCTTACATGATGACAGGGCGATTAAACTAGTAAATTATTAACATAATATAGGCGGCAAGTCGTTTTAGGGACTTCCATGTGAAAATAAATGCACTTATTTTGTTCTTTAATGCTCTAAGACAGTGTTTTGGGAATGCATAATGGCGAGAGAGTTCTTGGGTGGCAGAAACTTCAGTCGTAACTTCAGTTAGTTCATCATAAGTTACCTCAACCAGTGGTTTGTACTGGGGGAACTGATCCAGTCTGCTGATCGGCCCTTAGGGTGCCATCACAAGGCTTTCTGTGGGAGAAAAAGGGGTGAGGAAAGAGTGAGAACCAGAGCTTAGAGAGGGGGAGAAAGCAAACTCTCAATGGACATATCATACATTCCGAACTCGAGAAAATATTTCGCTCACATGTTTCCATACGACCTTTTATGGACACAGGTCCAAGTGGTGTTCATGTAATGCATGCGTGTCGCGGTTTCCCACAGCCAGCATGCAAGAGATCAACCTCCCCCTGACCCCAGAGGCCTGCAGAGAGACAGACAGGCAGGCTGGAGCAGCGTGATGACAGTGAGCAGAGACCGAGAAAGGGACAAGGAAAAACATATATGAGTGATTTCCTATCATGTGGGAAAGTTCACCAACATACGAGCAAGTAATGGAAGGAACTCTCTGAGCTCGAGAGATCTTTACAATTGAGCAAATCACTGTTTTAACAATAGAATATAAGAATAAAGCATGCACATTCATATCACATTGATTTCCTTTGATAGTATAATTCAACATCTGGTCACAGGAGGTGGTGCACGGAAGACAATGCACCTACTGTGATTTTGAGGATGAGTTCCCAGAAATGTGGCCATATCTCCCTCTCCGGAGACATGCTCCGTCTTTTTCTCACGCACAGAAACGTTTGATGCAAAATAAAACTTGGATCAGGAGTTTTATCCGAACGAGATCTGAATGATTGAGCATGCCAAGAGAGAATCCCCTGTGTGTTATTTTTTATTTATTCTCCACGCCTCTCATCCGCCCTTTTGCATCATTTGGTCTACTTTTTCCGCCTCCTAATTCTTTGTACTCTCCTCTCTTTTTTTCTACCTCTTGATCGTGTTTTTTCTGGCTTTCTCCTCTGTCTAGTTGTTACAAGTTGCCGTGCAGAAAGCCCCGACGTGTGTGCCAGGAGGATTACTACTACAGCTACCACGTCTGCCAGTGCATCCCCAAATACATGAGGCGGCCCGAGTGGAATTAACACAGATAGAGGAGCAAAAACCGCATGTATTTCCCTTCAACATGAGGCTGCATTTAGGGGGGGGGGGGGGAAGGCGGAAATGCCTCTTTACAGGAAGATGGAAGGACACATTTACATACTGGATTATAACAGCAGCCTGGAGGAGTTTTATTAATGCTCACTGTTCTGAGGATACTTTCAAGTGGCACAGAAAAGGCAGGAAAACTCATAAAAGTGGAGAAAAGGAGGATGTGTTTGACTCTCTGAGACCTCTGACTGGAAGCAGGTAATCACACCTGCTTAAAAGCTCCACAGGGAGGGGGGGAATGGACCAATCAGACTCCTTGGCAGCGCTTATCCCAACTGCAACGTGTTCGAGCAAGACCTTCAACCACTCATGACTGTGTGAAATGGAAAGTGGAATAAAATAATGACAGACTAGACTCCATGCTCCTAATTTTTTTTTAGATGAAATATGCTGCAGGCCCTTTGGCAGTGGTGGGATATTTGAGAGGTTGAAGGATTTCTTTTGCATGTAATGTGATGTTGCCGGGCTCTCGACGTGGAAATGGTGACAGTATCTTTTGGTGATGCACCAGAGGCTGTTTCCAACACAAGAACAACAAAAGAGATGGAGTAAAGCTTTTTCTTTTTACATAAACGTCTTAATTAACGCATTTTCCTTCGGTCTTTTTGCTAGAGAAAGAGGCAGAACTTGTTTAATCAAACGCTAATTTAAACACTGCCAAAGACCTATTATATCCTCCAGTTTCTACTTGCCTGTCGAGCTGCAAGTGTCTGATCACAATCAATGGGAACTCTTCAAGTAATTTAACTTTACACTCTTGAGTAATATTATTTGTAAATATTTAAACGTTGTCATATTTAATACTGATATTTTAAATATGGAATCATATGTATTTAAGTCTCTACCCTAACTAAATGTTGTTTTGCGATTCTTGTATTCTGCAGTTTTTAATAACTATGAAAAGTTGTGTTTTTAATTGTCCGCACTGCAAGATTAATATGAAAGCTTTAAAAAAAACAATGATTTAGGGCTACATGTTGGGATGAAGATTTACGTAGAGATGATTGTAGCGTTTGTGCTATATGGATGTAAAGAAAAACGTCTTTTATCATGCTACTATTGAATATTTAAAGTGATTTTGAAGTATTAAAAGCCTTCTCTGACTGATATATACTGTGTCCCTGTTTGTAAAAACATTCTGGCAGTGACAACATGTGAGGAATATTATCTGTTTTAATATTTTAGAAAACAGTTGGCATTTAAAGTGCAACGGTTGATGACCACCGGCAGTTATGAGATCAAGCTAAATGCTAACCTATTGCTACATCAACTAATCTCAGTATGTTACACTAGCTAACATTAGCCACCATGTGCTACAGCCATACCATGCTAACTAAAAGGGCCTTTTATTTCCTTTCATATTTTCACTTTTGTTGTGAATACTTTTGACATATAGTTCGAATATTATGCCGAGTAAAAGGTCATTTTTATCCGGAACAAGGTCAATCTTTATGAGCTTGTGTGTCATGGATAAAGAACAGCAAAACATCTGAATTATTGAAATTAAGAAACAAGTGTTTTACTGCCCAGGAAGTCAACAATAATTTGTAAGAGCAAGAGTAAGCCACTTTTCACCTCAAACGTTGCTTTAAATGTTCAGTTATATTTTCTTTAACTGTTATTTCTTTGGTCTTAGCAGGGTTTAGCTTAGACAAAACACACACACACACCTGTGGGTGGGAACTTGACTCTTCCTGCGGTCTCCTGTTTCTTCCTCTTCGGCATTCTCTCTCTTCCCGTCTGCGTCTACCACAACAAACATTGAGTCACATTTAAACTAAGAGATCTCCTTTCGGTCTGCATCGTTACATAATTACTCGGCTAGCTGAAACACATTTCATCTGTGGAATCAAGATGTTATATCACTGACCATGACAAAGGGGGATTTATTTCCTTTGAAATGACCCTGAAGTGTCCATGAAGCTCCTCTGGTAGGGTCAGCTCCTTTTAAATAAGGAAAATGTAATTAAAATTTAAATATTTGGATGTTATGTCCTCCAACAAACCTTTTAGTGCGGAGTTGTGCACACTTTTTGAAGTAATTCATCAAACATTAAAGCCAAAGGTTTTCAATGTTGAGGAATTGTCTTTTGAGTGATCCACATAATAAATACCGCTGTCTTATCTGTCGCCAGGGCATCGAAACCTTTTATTTCAAGATGTTGGCGCAAACTGCTCATTCCTCAGATGGAAACACACGGTGTGAAAGCCAGCCGAATAGTTGCAATTTGAAATCAGTTTTATTTTTTTACCTGAAGAACAAAATATAAACCCAGATCCAATACCCCCTTATATAATAAGCCATTGAAACTCTTCAAATATTTACAAAAGATAGAAAATAAAACATAAATAAATATAACTTCCTGCTGCTGCTGATATTAAAAAACGGTAAAACTGTGGTTTGCACAAACATTCCCCTTAAAAGAGAAAAAGTGTTTATAGACAGTAAAGATAACATCTATGGCTAGGTGAGGAAATATAATATAAACCAGAACGTTAGCTGCTCCACTCAAAGCGAATAAAACACAGAACATTTTCAGAAAAATATTAGAGAGACACTGGCACATTATTGTTATTGCTAAAAAAATATAGCTTGATGACAGGAAGTCCGTCCAGTGATAAATACCGTGGAGCAGCTTAGTATGTAAAATCCTTCAGTTGCAAATAATAATATGTTGTGTTTTGCAACAAATAATGCAGAGATTGGTGCACACTCCCCCCTACTGGTGAAGACTAGCTTAGACTTAACCCCATAGGGATGTGTGAAGTAGTTAAACAATAAAATACATTTTCCATACAGCAATTTTACAAATGTTCAAAGATTAGGAAAAATATAGGGTGTTAAAATAAGATTTGTTGAGTGTTTAAGCAGAAAGAATATTATGAGAACAGTGCAAAAAGCAAACATTATATGGCTTGTGAAAAATATGAATGGTGATGATAGCAGGAGCAGTCTCAACGTCAGTTTTTGTTTCACAGCTTTCAGAAGTCTTTTTAAGCCACATTAATCTCCAGGAAGCAGCTGGAAACAGCACGGCGGATCCAGAGCAGGCACTTCGCTGTACTGCTAACGGTCTGACTGGCTTTCAGTCCAGTTGTCTTTTATCGAGCGGTTTTCCCACGGCCGCTCCCGGGCCTTGTGTTACAGGCACATGCTGCAGGGAACGTCAGGACAACCCTTCAGGTCTTCCAGATGCACGAGTCCTTGCCAACATTGGGGAGTAGGTCATCCGGAGAAGTCTGATCAATGCGGGTCTACATCTTTGTTATCCCTCCAAAAGTCACTCTGATTTCTTTAAAAAGACGTTAAAAAATGTGGCCTGAAACAGGAAAAAAAGAGAATTATGACACAGCTACCCAATAACGTGGTACTTTATTACCATGATACAAATATCATCTGTTAAGAGTCACTATACAGTCCTCATTAAGGGCGTCGTAATTCACGATATAATCATAATATCTATGGCACAAAAAAAGTGAGTAATGCCATTATTTAAACGTGTATTGTCTTTATCCATTTGCACGGCGAATATATGTCAGCTGTAACGCCAGAGATGTCCCCGCTGAGGAACAATTAAAATATTTCTGATTAATTTTTTAATATCTATTTCATGACTCACCCTCGTCGTCGGAGTCGAATCCAAAGAGGTTGGAGCACTTCTTCAGCTGGAGGTGACCCTGCAGATCCTCGGCGCTGTTGAAGGTCACGAAACAGTTGGCGCAGCGTTGTCTCTGCAGAGGCCCTGCAGCGCAGGTCTGCAGAGGGGGGGGGCTCTTCTGAGGCAACTGAGAGAACGAGGGCTCCTTCCTCCGCTTCGGCATGGTGATGTACTTCTCATCCAGGTATGCAGTCGGTGGGGGACGCACATACGGCCTCCTCCCGTACCCTGGAAGAACTTCCTGTTTCACTTCCTTTGCTGCTTGTCCGTTCTTCAGTGGAGTGTAACCAGGGCTGCTGGTTAGAGAGCTCTGTGTTTCCTCTTCCTTTAGAGCCCTCGCCTCTGCTTTCACCTCCTTCTCCTCAGTGTTCACAGGCTCCTCAGACGCTGATGCACCACTCGGATCTTGGCACGTTTTCTTGACAATCTCTGCGTCACCTTCCTCTTGTACATTCTTGCGCTTCTTATTTGCTGTGTTGGGGTGAATGGAGTTTTCCTCTGTTGTTCCCTTCTGTGTTTCTGCATCTCCCACACCAGTAGCGCTCTCTGCTAATGTGCTAGCCTGTTTCTCTGCAGATTTGGACTTCTTTAACAGAGATGTTTTGCTCACATCTTTGCATCCCTTGGGCATTTTCTTATCAACTTTTTTACGAATTTGGTCCTGCTTTTCCTTTTTCCTCTTTTGTGGTTTCCTTGACTTTACTACTGTCTGTGTTTTCTCTCCTGAGGTGTTGGGTGGTGCGGTGATGAGATTTAAACCGTTAGCAGGCACAGAAATAGAGGAGATCGACGTGGCAGGACTTGTGGAGGCAGACGTTGGTTCTTTGACAGGACTTTTCTTCCTGACAATCTTTGCATTGGCTTTTGTTTCCGTAACCTTAAGCTTCTTTGAGTCCGAAGGAGCAGTTAGGCTACCGTTTCCTGTGGCAGCGCAGCGTTTCTTTACTTTATTCCTCACTTTGTCTGCAGAGGTGGTGCTGATTTCTTGATTCAAGCCGTTAACTGCCACAATAGCTGTAGAGATTTTGTTTTGTTTAACATGATTCTTCTTCATCTGCTTGTTTATCTTAGACTTTGATTCGTTGATTGATGTTTCTGTAATTTTTAAAACATCCTGGACGTGCAAACTCTTTTCTTCTTCTTTTGACTCGATCTTCTCTGCTTTAGTTGTTTCCACCACAGTTTGACTGTTTGGAGCATTAGTCGTGTTCTCATCATGCACAGCCACCTTTGCCTTCGGAGGACGCCCTCTTCTTTTCTGACCTTTTGTGTCGACTTTGACCTCCTTCTTCTTGAACTTGTGCCTCACTTTGATATTGTGTTTTAACGCAGACGAGATGACTTTGTGACTTCTGGTTGTGTTTGTTACTTTTCTCAACATGTGCCTTAATCTGAGATTAGGGCCAGCGGGCTGTGTGCAAGTGTCCTTGTTAGAGAGATTCTTCAATACGTGTGAATCCTTGGTCTCCTTTTTCTCTTTCAACTCATCTTTCTGAACAGACTCGGCTGGTTTTTCGGTTGACGAATGATGTGTGGCGTCTCCTCTTAATTTACGAGCAGATTTGACACTCACAGACTTATTTGCAGTAGTTTTTGGCTTATGATTTGGCTGTTTCTTCCCGTGCAGAGTGTTATTGTGTTTGTCTCCCGTTTGCTCATTGGTGTTCTTGTCTGCTTTAGTGGATTTGGAAGCGTAGTGCTCTCTCTCATGAAGATTCAGTGCCCAGAGACAGATAAACAGTTGCGAGCAGCCAGGGAGGCAGCACACTGCCTGCAGCGGACTGTGCTTCCTGGTGTGGCGTCGCATTTCTATCCCAGTTTTGAACCTGGCCGCACATCCCTGATGGAGGCAAGGATGCCGAGGAGCGAGCCGGTGTCTTTCCACGTGGTGCTGAAAATGTTCAAAACTCCACATGACCCTCATGCAGCTGCTACATTTGCCGTCTCCTACACGGAAGGCCAGGTGTAAAACTTTCTCCTCGCCGTTGTGATCTTCGAGAGCGTGGTAAAGGAGCGCAACACGTTTTTTTGACTGGTCTGTAAACCAAGCGCACCCCTTCACCGGACAGCATAGTTTCTCTTTTCGCTCCACACTTTTCTCCTCAACGATTTTCCTACTTTCTTTTGTGGAGTCTTGGTTTTCTTGTAACCTGGGACTCTCAGCTTTATCATTTGTTCTTTGTGGAGAAGTCTCCTGCTTTGTTGGCTTAGCTCCCGCGTCCTTCTTCGGTCTACCAAGCTCTTCCTTTTTGAATACAATATGCCCATTTATCTTCTGAACAGGGGTTTTACTGTTAAGGTGCTTTGAAGGTTTCTTTTCATGTAAAGATCGACCGTCCACTGACTTGGATCTCAACTCTCTGGATCTGGATGGGGTTGAATCTGGAAGGCTTATTGATTGAGAAGAGTCTGTGGATCTCCTTTGTCTCTCACTACTGTGGCGCCGTGAAGACATGAGAGCGGTCTTGGCTTTGGAAGAGGTCTTAATTGTGGAGACATTTTTGGTTTTAGACACAGGGTTTACTTGAGCGGCCGACTCTTTGCTCCTCTTCAGCTTCTCTATGTGGTCGGACAGGTGCATCATGGCCAGAAGGTCGTCTTTGAACATCGTCCCGCAGAACATGCACTCGTCCCTGCGATAGTGGAACATGGCGTGTGCTATGACAACACTCCCCTTAAAGGTCTTGTTGCAGAAGGTACAACAGAACTCCAGCTTTGATTCCTCCGTTTCTGGTAGTTCGCTTTCATCAAGTGTTTCCAGATCAACGAAGGGAAATCCCTCTTCCTTCACGTCAGAGAGCCCAGAGCTGCTGGAGGTCTTGAGGACCTTACGAGGAACTCGAGATTTCCTTTTCACCACCAACCCCGTAGAGGAGCTGTCCTGTGGAGCTGGCTGTTTGTGATTCTCCAGGTCTCGAGCGAGGGCCTCAGGTGCAAGTTCAGTCACCACTTCTGTTACTAACGTCAGAGCAGATATGTCCTTTATACTGTCTTTATCAGCAGGTGTGACCATTGATCCTCCATCTGTATCATTTGCACTAGGCACAGGTGCTTTTGAGAGGGAAACATCTGCAATATCCACGACGCAAATGCTGTTGACGACAGTGGGGAGCATCTCTGTGGGGTCAGCTTGGGCCACGGGAGTTTTGCTCGTTTCCGCCTGAGGAGAGATTAACTTCAGCTCTGGTTTCACTTCCAGGGACTCTGAGGGCGTTCGATCAGCAGCTCCAATGATTGAAACCGTGGCTGTATTTGAGACTGGAGGGATTTTATCAGTAACTAGCGTCTGCGAGACCTCAGGTGGAGTTGTTTTGGACTCCACCTTGGAAGCCTCTTTTATATTTTCAGCCTTACAGCCTTTTTCCAAACCTAAAGGTTGAGTCACTTCAGACGCCGTTGATGCTATCGTGACTTTCATCTCGACTGCAGACTCTTCACAAAGCTCCTTCTCGGAAGATATCGTTTGAGCTTGCAGGACCTTATCCAACATTGGGACTTCGGTAACTTCAGTTTTCGCTGCTGTAGAAACATTGTTAACTTTCATCTCAGCAGCAGACTTTTTGGAGAGTTCTCTTCCTGAGAATATCTTTCGTGGGACTGCTTTTGAAGTTGGAGCTTGAAGGACTTTTTCCGAAACCGGGGATTTCTCAACTTTTGCCGGTGTCAGCGAGGTGTTTCCAGGTTTAACGTCAGCGGCAGGCTTCTCACTGAGCTCTCTCTGCGGGTCTTTCGGGGGACTCCCGTGCACAGAAGAGCGTGTGATGGTGGACACCGAGCCTTGAATATTCACAGAGCTGCCTCTACCTTTCTGCCGCCGAGCATAACAGTGCAACTGCTGTAGAAACATGGCTGCATCCCGTGCTCTGAGAACCACCTCTTTGCCGTGTACAGGCTTCACAGGTTGCGACGAGGCAGGAACCTTCAATGTAGGTCTGTAAAAAAGCACTTGAGGGAAACCTCTTTGTCTGTTGAACGAGTCCTCAGTAAACGTTCCCATCAGCTCGTTGTCTGGTAGCGAAAGCTCAAGAACTACTTGTGGAGCAGCGGATGGTTTAACAGAGTCCAACGGAAACCCTTTCTTCTGCTTGCCGTTGTTCTTCTTGTCCGTTAAATGAGAGAGTTTGTGTTTGGAATTGTTCTTGAGGTCTCCGGATTCAGACCTCCTAACGACGGAGTGCTTTTGATGTTTCAACCCATGCTTTTTAATCCTAGGAACATTATTTCCTCCGTGAGTTCCCGAGTCTTCCAGAAGCCACTTGGGTTTTCTAATCCTCCGTTTCGCTGGGTTTTTCTCTGAGAGCCGTGTAGCCCGTCTAAGTTCTCCATACTCTGCGGCTACATTGTCCTGCAGTCTGTCTAGCTGCCAAAATGACCGCCTCAAAGGCTCCGATGATGGCGACCCTTGGTTCCCCTTCTTCTTTACAGTGTGGTCATTTAGCCGTGTTTTGCCTGTGCCCTTTATTCTCTTAGATGCCGTGTCAGTATCCTCTTTGTGGTGCCGTTTTTTGGCTCCTGCCCCCTTACTTCCTTTCTGACATACTGATTTTCTCGATCGAGAAGCAGGATCTTTGGTGCAATAGCTCAGGATCCATTTGTCCTCCGTGATTTCCTCGAGAGCACTGCTAACCACCTTGTCGCTCAGCAGCTTCAAACAGTTGGACCGCAGAGCAATGAGGTTCCAAAACTCTGGGTCAAAACACAGGTCCTTCTTCAAGACCTGCGGAGAGATGGAAAAGAAAATGTTAGACCGTCAGCTGAACAGAAATTCTGCCTTTTCTGTGAAGACTTGTTTAAAAAGTGTTCTACCTGCAGGGTTTCAAAGCGAATGTGGTTTCTGATGGGGCTGTTCTCCACGTGGTAGTCCTGATCAGGATGCATGTAAAGAAGGTACACCATCTTGTAGGTGTCAACTGTGCGTTCGAGGAAGAAGACAAGAAGAGCACAGGCCCGGGAAACCTCCAGGTCATTGGGTAGCAGGCCGGCGATGGTTTTGTAGATGAGGGACTTTGTTTTGACATCGCAGGGACGGCAAGAACCCAGCGCGTTAGCACAGAGCTCCACGCAGAACTGGAGACCATCTTCACCCAGCTAGTGACAGACAAACAGAGGTTTAACATCAATATGGAAATTGTATCTAATTAAAGAATATACACAGCGGATTAATGTCTGTCACCTCTTGCAGTACGGCTCTGATGAACGGGAAGATTGAGTTGACATTGCTGGCAGACAACAACAGCTGATGACTCTCCTCAAGTAGAACTTGCTTGGATGTATTCAATCGATTATGCAGTTTACTCCACACGAAGACGAGGTCACTGCGAGGATCAGAGATAGAAAGTGTTAACGCTTGTTTGAATAGGGGCCCTCAATTGGCGACACGCGATCAGATTTAGATTTGCTTACCACAAGTAGTACATGTCTCCTCTGCGTAGCTGCTGGGAAAGAAAGACTCTGCTGAGAGCGAGGAGCACCTCATCCTTTTCCTCACACTCCAAACTGCAGATGATGTGAATTGCATCTTTACCGTTAAAGTCAGCCACCTAAAAGAATTGATGAAAATGTGAGCATTAGTTAAAGCCTAAGACTCTCATACACATTTCAAACTTCAAAGAAACAAATTTCCGCATTACAGTCACTCCACCCACCTCTTTATGTAGGCGGTCATGCTGCGAGGTTTTGAAAAGCCACGTGAGGTAGACCTGGAGGAAGAACAGGTGTTGTCCTGCGGTGGGATGCCGAGAACAACACTTAGCCAGCGCCAACGCTTCACTGACCCGCTCACAGGACAAGAGGTAGCGCACCCGCATCTCGAAGAACACCGGCAGCTCAGAGCTGACGCACACATCCACTGAGGAACAGTCAAGAGACAGATAAGGATTTAGTTTACTTTGATATGGCTTCAGAAAATAGCAGGACAAACACAAGGAACAACTATTGAGAACATTGGCAATGAACAAAAACCTATATAACACTCTACAGGAAGGGGAAACCTACCTTCACTCTGAGGTAAGCTGGACTCACTGAGGATTGCCTGTAAAGCTGGGCCGGCCCAAGGCCCGCCGCTCCGAACCGATCGCTCCACCTGAAGTAAGTGTACATTCTGATGCCTCGCAAGGGACAAGTGACATTCCTGAAAGAGCATGAGCACAATTTTTATTTTGGGAGCATTTTAACCATGGATATATAGTTCTGAACCGTTTTGAGACGCTAAGAATAAACAGAGATCTGCACTCCATGCTCACCTGGAACGTAACAGTGAAGTGTTTCAGTGGCTCCTGATGGAAGTCCTTCTGGTCAAAGAACAGCAGCAACTCAAAAACACTCCTGTGGGGAAATCAAAAATGATGTGGCTTCCTTTTACAAACCCTGATTTAAACACAGAAATTCTAATCTTTACGTTGCTGTAAAAACACTGACTGATAGAAAGGCAGAGGAATGCAGTTCATTATGAATCTTATAGAAACCCTGAGGGATGGAGTGAAGTCAACAGCTGGCAGCATGCCTGATCTTTTTCCTGGCTTACAAATGAGTTGCTTGAGCCAATGAACACAATCAACATTTAATTACATTACATGTCACTTGTTAGACACTTTTATTCAAAGCGACTTACATACTCAATACTGTAGGCAATCCACACAGGAGCAATTTGGGGTAAAGTGTCTTGCCCAGGGACACAACAACATGCTGACTGCAGTGGGGTTTGAACCTGTGACCCCCTGATACGAACACCAACGCACAATCCACTGCACCACACACCATCGTTAAAAGTTCTCATTGTTCTCTGTATGCAATTGATATTAAATGTTTTCTCTCTGTCAGTGAATTTTAAAGGATTCTAAGGTGTTTTATACAGAATCACAGCATGTTTGTGATTGAGGGAAATCCTCAACATGGCGATGGCTGAGCTGCCTGCACAAACTGTGCAACCAACAGCAACAGAGCTAACAGAGCTTGGAGGGGTGGGCTCTACGCTAAGGAACAGCACCATCAATGATGAATGATAACAGTGCAGAGCAGAGGCCATTAGCTAGCCAGTATGACATATACACAAGCATGTACTAACATGTATGCCCAGCTGTACCGTCTACGTGAACAAAGCGCAGATAGGCTTGGATAACAACACACACACACACACAGCGAGAATGACTTTGTTCTCTGATCAGGTACACATTACCCCCTTTTATCTCTACATAACAAATAGATGTTTATAGGGTTGTTAACTTGTGTATGGTTAAGAGATAATGCCTTGTTTTCTTAATGTCTAGTGTTTTTTCAGGGTGCGTGATGTTTAATGTTTGCTTTTCCAAGGACACATTGTGCAAGGCTAACTCAGTGAGGGGTATTAAAGGGTTTCATTCATTCACAATTTGACATCAGTTAAATTGTGAGCCAAGCAAAACTGAACAAACCAGGAACCAGAACACAACAAAAACAAACACTTTCTTTTTAAAGGGAATCTCAAAGGGTATTGGATATGTTGTTGTCCAGGCAGCAATGTAACAATGCCATTGTCAACATAGTGAATTTGCAAAGCTAGCATTAGTGATGAGCAAGAAAGATAGATTTCAAATAAAAAATAACCTTTCAAAGCAGTATGTCAAATCTGTGTTAAGTCTTTAGAGCAGGGTCTGTGTACTTACAAAGCCAGACTGCTGAGTGTGTGAAGAACATGATCACAGTTTGACGTGAAGAAGGTGGAGGCTCGGGCGAAGTAGCGGAGAGCTTTCTCAAGGATCCTGAGCTGAGGCTGCGGCACCTGCCAGCCAGAGGCATGCTGCTCCACCAGCTGCACGGAGAAGAGACAAAACAGAGACAAGAACACAAGGACAGTTAACAGCGTGTACAGTTTATCATGTATAGTCTGCGATATTAGATGTTTAACATCAGTTGGTGGTACATTGGTGATGCAACAAGATCAAGACCAGTGGCACGTATGCACTGTCAATGTCAACCAATGCTGTCTACCTCCTTTAAATATTGAAATACCCTGATTTTCTCCATTCCATAAAATGGTCAATCAATTCTGTTTGGGAATAAAACTGTGGGTAAACCAAAATAAGATATTTTAATGCCATGCAGCCCTACAACCAATACCTTGGTTTGGTACATTACATGGAAACACAGGATAAAAGAGACCCCTACATCCACTAATGTATGGTAATGAATGTGTATGGATGAGCCACATCTATTAATATAAACCTCAAATTAAAAACACATTTGGTACGGCATGTTGACTAACAGCTATTTCAGCAGCTTTCCTTTATAACACATTTATACTAAAGTGCGCAACCAAAAAGGAACATTTTAGTGCACCTTACATGATAATACTAACAATTAAACCGTAAAATCCCTATGATACAATGTGCTTATATTGCCCTCTAACGGTGGAGATCTAGGTCATCAGACTTGCGCACCACTTGAATGCTGTGAACTGTCACTATGCTGTCCTCAGGCCTTTCTCCAATCTATGACATATAAAACTGTAGCACAAACTTTGGTTTGGCTCGATGGACTCAGATAAAATCGTTGTTCTTTTTGGTTGCAGCTTTATAACTTGTGTTATCATCAGAGATAGACCTTGAGTGTAAAGTTTAAGTGGCATGCTAATAGCAAAATATTATCTCGGATTTGACCACATTATGAAAATGTCAAGGTATGAGGACATATTGTGATTACAGGAATTATGTCATGTAATAATGCAAATGTAAATATACTTTTACATGTGTTTTTGCTTATTAATCTAGCTAATAAAGCCATAATAAAAGTTGGTCTTGGAGGCAAATACATCATAACTAAGGCTGCTAATTGCATAACAACATTAAGATAGAGGTTGGAAATTCCTCACTAGCTAACTGATAACCAAACGTGTTGTATACAGCTTCATAAGTTGTGTTTTCATACAGAGAATTTAAAGTTGAAATGGCATGCTAATAGCTCAGAAGCAACCTATTTCCTGGATTTGTCCACAGGAAAACAAAACACCCTTTTTCACTCTTGGTGGTAATGCTAAAACCCCGTTTAAGACTCTCTTTAGTGAATATTTACCAGCAATTCCAGACATTTAAATGCACTAAATGTACTTACTGTATCTATGCATTTAGATTAATGCATAACAAAAATGTCAAAGTAAGAGGACATGTTGTGATTATGTCATTTAAAACGGCAAAGGTACATTTACACGCCATGTTGGTTAAGACGGATAATTGAGCCTAGTCAAAGTTGGTCTTCCAGGCAAATGCATGACAACTAAGGGTTGCTAATTGCATAACAACATTAAGTTATAGGTGAGTGTACGTCCACTAAATTACTCCCTGGCTAATTAATAACCAAACTTGTTGTAAACGTGCAAAAAAGTTGTCCACTCGGCAGTTTGGTAAACATTCAGCAGACTAACTAATCTAACTTTTGGCAAATTGTGGGCTAACTGGCTAAAGCGATTAGCCGTGTTAGCTAGCTAACTGTACTGTCAACACGCGTCAATATTTGATTGATTTGGTGACTCAGACGATTCGATAATGTCTTTAAATCTGAGGCTGGGATGTCAGTGATAATGTTTACGATATGTTAATGTGATATATTCGTTTTTGAAGCCAATACGACTCGTTTGCTAGATGCTAACAACCCTAGCTGCTAATGCTAGCTGTGTAGCGGCCAGTTCTGGGGGAGGGGAGTAGGCTAACATATATGCTATTATCTCTGTCAACAAGCCTGTCAACAACTTCAGCCACGGCTCCTTACCTCGCAAAAGTCGGAGCAGAAAGGCTTACTGTCGGCCTGCAATTCTTCACTTGAGTAGCGGCCCAACAAACTCTCTAATTGTTTTTCTAGCCCCTCTAACTCGCACCCACTGCCCTCCTCCGCCATACTGCCTGTGTAGCCTTGCTCGTAGCAGCAGCTTCAACACAACACATACATCGCCACGGACGGCGCTGATTGGATACTGCCAACGTAAAGGGGTTCGCACCTTTCCTAATCCAGCGTGCACCGGAGAAGAGCTTGTCAGGGCGGGGACTTACCTCTGCAATTAAACACAGGTAGCATCGAATGGAGCCCCGCCTGTACGGTAGTAAGTGTTCACTATAACATGCGCCACAAACCACATGGCAGACACAAACACAGCGCGTTAATGAGTGCTAATATTTGCGTTTACGTCTTGTTGTATAAATTAGGAACATTTGATTACGAATATATTAGTCATTCCAGGTTGCGGTCAGGTACTTTTTGTAAACTTGTATATCACCTCGAGCATATTTTGTTAGTGACCTGTTAAAATAAAGCAATATCTGCTTGTGATAACTTCAACATTCATTTTATTGTTTGATTTTGAGGATATTATTGGGTCTGAAGTTATGAAAAACGGGAAATGAATAAAAGAAAGTCAAATTAAATAAGTTTAATGTTGATTTGTTTCTAAATAACATAGCAATTTTAGCGAAAACACTAGAAATAATTTGCAAACAGTCAGATAATACCGTAAAAGCTTTATTTAATCATACACATTCATTAAGGAAAAATAAAATGAAATAAAAAACATTTCTCTCAGACATAGCAAAGATTAAATACTTTAACTTTACAGTTACATCACAGGCGCTGTGTTGAAAAAAGAAAGCACACCAAATCACCAATAGATTTAACTCTGCATGAACTTTTTTGGGCACATAAAAAGAGCAGCACTGGGAAGATAATATGCTTATATACAGCAGCTATCTACTTCTTTATCTGATCAATTCGATTTTATACATGTCTATGTCTTGTATCTGATGTTTGATTGATGCAGACTACAGTGAAACATGTTGACAAATAAAAATAAAAGTGGAACGCAGATGCCTTTTTTTAAGACCCTGATACAAAACAAAAAGCGTGCTTAAAAACATACTAAAGATTCGCTTTGAGCACTAAAAGCAAATATAATAATCTTAAGTAACCCTATACATACATGCGCAACATGTTTTGTTTATTATTCCTTAAGACTCATTTCCAGAAATACAAAATATGATCAATGTTTTTCTTTTGAGAACTAACCTCAATCAAATAATTTCACAAGATTATTTTTGAGCCATCTTCTTTGTTGGTGTTAAAAAAGTTAGAGCGTTTTGGTTCAGTTCAGCTCGTCGGTGGACTCCGACATGGATCTCTCCCTCCTTTCCCGCCCTGTGACGAAGGCTAGCAGGTCGACGGCGGTCACCACTCCGAAAACCATCTGCTTCAGGCTGGGAGAGCCGTCCGTCAAGTCTGAGGGAGAAAAGGATGGAAGAGAGAGCCGTGATGAGTAGGACAGAGATAACAAAATTATCAATTAACCATTCGCTTACTCTTTTAAAGGGGTCCTATTATACTCATTCTAAGGTTCATATTTGAATTGTGTGCCTCTACTGTGACTTGCTTACATGCTTTAATGTTCGAAAAGATCTTTAATGTTCGAAAAGATCTTTATTTTTCTCAAACATATGGAGGGATTTTTCAACTTGTGTTTTTGGATACTGCCACCAGAGGGAGCCAAGGCTACACAAACACATTTTATCAGCTTTTTGGATGAAGAAAAATGCACCTGCAGGCTAGGTTAATGAGAGTATACAGTATGAATGAAAGAAGTGTGTGTGTGTGTGTGTGTGTATGTGTATGTGTATGTGTGTGTGTGTGTATGTGTATGTGTATTATACTTACATTGGATCTGTTCATGTACCACCAGGGCAAAGTGGTCAGTCTCCAGAATGCGGGATAACTTCCCCAAATTATCATTCAAACGGATCTAAAATAAAACAAATAATAAATAACATGATCAATATTAATATAATTAAGCAAATTATGCAAAATGGCGTACAATGTATTTGATCAGTGATACATTTGACAAAATGAAATTCAAATCTGGTTATTTCACTGATTTAAGTCCCCAACGTCATAAAATTGTTTACATTTTTTTAAATATTTGCTCACCCAAATATAAACTATAATGATAGTTATACAGATTTTTGTTTCTATCTTTTTCTGTTTTTATTTTTTGTTGAAGAAATGTAAATTATTTAGCGTATAACACAACGATCAGTCGCTTGGAAAATATAAAATGAGACAAAGAAATTAAAAAGCTCACCTGTTTGAACTGCTTGTAGAGCACTTTGCTGACGGGGTCCGACACCTTGATCTTCCCCGCCAGGATACAGGCCAACATGTTCCCTAGTGTCACCATGCCCAGGATTACCCTGCACACACACACACACACACACACACACATTCAAACGTCAGTATTTGCAGAGCACAAACAGGGGCTGGATTAAACACAATGTACCAAAAGGGGATGCAGGCATACGGTATGTCAGTGCGACCGGTATCTACTTTCTCTTTCAGGACACTCACCCAGCCTCGTCCACCACGGGCGCCTGGTCGAAGCCCTTCTCCTTCAGGATTTTGATGGTCCTCTGACAGGTGACGGTGGGCAGCACGGTGAGCGGGGCGGACAGATTCAAACCCTGCAGCCTCAGGTTCCACCACCTGAGGAGCACATATAACTTTAGCTTTTTACATCAAAAATCATAGTGGTGTTCCTACGTGGAGACTATCCAAAACGTGTAAGCATCAGAAATGTGTGTTACACATACCAGGGTTTTTTCACCATGAGGTCCTCCTCACTCAGGAAGCCCTTCTGCACCATCCACTTGTCACTCAGGAACTTGGACCTTGAAGGAGGAAAAACTAACTGTTATATGCGATAGCTAACCTAAAGAAAAACCCCAAATGGTATGTATTGTGGGATTATCATCTAACATCAACATTATTATTATAATGTTTTTCTGAGAAGCTCTCTTATATAATTTATTATAAAAGCTGATCAAGTATTTGTTAGAGGAGTTTTCATGTGGAAAAAAACTATCTGTAGCTGCTTTAACTACGTACAAAATGTGTGTGTTTCCTTACATGTAGTTGCGGACGGAGTCTGGCAGGATGACCACACAGCGCTGGCCCTCCTTCAGATCTTTGGCCATATTCACTGCCGCAGCCATGGCGGTCCCAGAGCTGCCACCTGATACAGAAAACAGCTAAATGTGAGTTGACCTCTTCACCTCACCCACAAGCCTGGAGTCTAAGTCAGCAGGAAACCTGAGCTCACCGCACAGCAGGCCCTCCTCTCTCATCAGCATGCGGGACATGTTGAAGGACTCCTCGTCGTCTGACTTGTACCATGTATCAATGACCTGAAGTCACAGAGATCATGTTATGTGGTGGTGAAAGTCAGGTCCACATAAGAAAAAAGGAGGTGATAATAAAGGGGAACTCACTGATCTGTCGAGCACGGTGGGGATGAAGTCGTACCCGATGCCCTCCACCTCGTACTGGGTCTTATCGGTTCTGTTGAGCTGCTCGGGCTCGGCCAGGATGGAGCCTTCTGGATCAACGCCAACAATCTGCACACAACGTAATTAAGGATAAAAATATTGTTTTCTTTCAAGCCCAAAAAGAGACTTGTTTCTGCAACATTTATGTCTGTGGGGATATTGTTTATATGAATGCATCTTCTACATGCCTCGCTCTTTGGATAACACGAAGCAGAGATTTATTAAAGAGGGCCTATTCTGCTTTATGCTGTTATACAGGTATACAGTAAATGCTCTGCAAAGGTTCAAGTCCCTGTGTTCACTCCCACACAGAAATAGTGAGTGTAATGAGACTCACCTTGATGTTGGGGCATCTTTCTTTCAGTTTGCGGGCGATGCCAGTGATCGTCCCCCCGGTGCCGGCGCCTGCCACCAGCATGTCCAGTTTACCTGTGAGGAGCGGGGTTAGGTCAAAATCAGTTATGAAATACAAATAAAAGGCATTAATGAAATTTGCAATCATTATTGAATTGATATTATGGTTTGCATATTGATTAGATATGGGTAAGATATCCTCGTACCGCCGCACTGCTCCAGGATCTCCTCGGCCGTGGTGTCGTAGTGAGCCAGAGGGTTGCTCGGGTTGCGGTACTGGTCCAGGATGTGAGAGTCGGGGATCTCGTTTTTAAGACGCCAGGCGACGCCCACGTGAGACTCCGGCGAGTCGAAGCGAGCGCTGGTGGGCGTGCGGACGATCTCCGCTCCGAGAGCTCTCAAGACATCGACCTATCAAAGAGGAGAAAAGTAAAAATGTGCAAAAAACATACAAGTATTTATAAAAAACAGAAGGTAAAGTGAAAATTAAGCAAAACAGGGCTCACCTTCTCCATGCTCATTTTCTCCGGCATGACGATGATGCAGCGGTATCCTTTCACGGCTGCAGCCAGGGCTAGCCCAATACCTTAAAGAAAGAGAAAAAACACCCATAAACCTAAAGTTTTACAACACTGCAATTAACATACCACCGACTCCTGTGAACTTAACCCCCCATAGCGACACATGCAGTTAATCACCAGTGTTTCCAGAGGTGGGCTCGATGATGGTGTCTCCAGGTTTGAGGAGCCCCGCCCTCTCCGCGTCCTCCACCATCCGCAGGCTGATCCGGTCCTTCACACTCCCCCCCGCATTGAAGTACTCACACTTGGCCACTGCAGAAAATACACAACAGAAAAATCATGTAATGCATTCTGTTAGGAAATCAATACAAATGTATATAAAAAATAGCCATTATTATAATATCTCAAAATAAGAAGAAATGCTTTATGCAAGATGCTTGCTTAAAGTTATTTTCCATCTGCTGTCCCCTCACACTAGGAATTATAAAACAAACCAAATACAGTTGTTCAATACAAATATAATGTTGCACTTTGTGCGAAGGCGGCGCAGTTGAGGCAGAAAAACCTGAAGAGATACAACCGACCTTAACTGCCCTGACCCGTTATATTTAAAAATACTCCTGAACTACAGTAACCTGTCTCACTGCAGCACCCGCCTGTTTACAATGTGTCATAAAGGGCTAACAGTCACACCTTGTGTCTGAAGTGAGAGCGTGTCGGGGCTTGAGAGCTGCGTGACTTACATAATTCACATTTGAGTCCAAAGGCTTTGGGGATCTTGTTGATGCGCACCAGGGGGGTGTCGCCGATCCGGTGCAGGATGTTCGGGAGAATGGCAGGAGCGACGGATCTGAGGAAGAAACAGTGTTTTTACAATAATATGCACAGAGACACCGCTGAAACCTAACTCCACTTGTTTTATTAGTGCTTTGTACTGCTGCAGGAGATAATAACACTTTGTGAGGTGTGTTATTTGCCAAGGGCACGCCCCATGAGTTTGGTAAAACTGGTTTCAAATGGAATAAACAAAATCATAAAAGTAAAATCCATCAGTACGAAGACATATATTAAAAATGTGTAAATCACAATATATGCACTGGTGAATAAGAACATATAAAGATATAAGAACACAGTTAAGAGTGTTTTAACTGCAGATGGGGAAGTCCAGTAAAGTGGTGACAGGAACATTTGAATTTGAATTTGTTTCACCACACCTCACTGACCTGGGAACCAGTGCATGAGGGGACTCGTCTCTCGAGGCCCCCAGGCTCCACGTGCAGCGGCTGGGGAGGTCAGGCCGGATCCACTTCCTCTCCACCACCGCATTCATCGTGTTGATGTGCTCCGTGTCGAGGCCGTTCAGCGGGATGGAGCCCTCCCGGAGTTTCCCTTCTCCGTTGGTGTGGCTGAGCAGCTTGGCGGCGTGGGGGCACACCACCGGGCCCTTCATGGGGGCCTCCTTGGTTGAAGGAACTGATGGCATGGCTTAGTCTGGGTAGAAGAGAGGAAATAAGGAAGTGCGAAGATAAATCGGTGATGTTTTTAAATGTTCAGGGGCAGTGCGAGTGACTGTAGCGAGTGAGGAAGTACTCTGATCCTTTCCTACGGCTTCAAAGTACTCCTTCACAAGTCCTGAAAATGTAATTTATTAAAGGGGCCCTATTATGCTAAATTGTATTCAAAGTTGTGTTTGCTGAAGGGGGGCGTGTACACAAAGCCTTGAGGAATATTTTAGTTACTTAGCGGATTCTTTAAACTAAATCCCATTTTGCTTGTTTGTCGGCAAAAACTAGAATAAGAAGCTCCCATTAAGCCTACTTCTCATGGCTCATGAAAGCAGTGGAAAGCAAACACCGGACCACTCCTTTCTTTCTTCCTTCCCTTAAACGCTGAGTCATTCCAGCATTGCCAAAAATAAAAGCTCCATCATGCTTAACTATCATCCTCTTCCCTTTTTGTCCTCATTTGCCTCTGCAGAATTTCGAGACAACTTAAAAAAAATCATGATAAGCAAACAAATTAGTCTGACCAGTTTCGCTTTCATTATAGCTTTGTCAGTAAAGGCCTCCGGCTACGGGCTGAACAAACTTTTGTTAATATTACATCAGTCATATGAACCTGGTCAATGAGCAGAATATGTCCTCTTTTGGTAATGTTGTATTTTAAGACCATATCATTTCTACTTTTGCTGAAGTAAACAAACCAAGTTCTTCTTCCACCTCTGTACGCCCCTATACAGTTTGACATATCTGTTTTCTTAATGAATACATCCATCAGGTTTCTCCACATCGGAAAGGCAACAGATGAACCTTCACTAACACACAGTGCAAACACCGAGGCCAGCTGTTAAATAGTTCAGATGACGTCCGCCACACAGTGAAACAACGTCGGCTAAAGCAAACAGCTCTGCATGCCAGAGAAAACAGCCCCGATATATATTGCTTTAGAGTTAGTGACGCTCTAGTAAACCCCATGTTAGGTAAACTATGGAAAAAACGAATAGTGCACAGGGGAAGCAGTAACCCACCTGATTAATGATACTAATACTAAATTGAAATTGTATTTGTTGACTTTCCAGCATTGCTGATTGCTATCTATCCACAAAAGGACAGCAATCTAAGGTGTTACTCCTGCTGTGGTTCTACCGTCCACAGTATGAGTGGTTAATGTTGGAAAGAGTAGGTGGTCTCTGGTGGTTTTGCAGGGTTCAACTGGGGCAACGTGATCCTCCGTGAGAGAGCACATGCAGCACTGAGCCCAGGCTGCACAACGGAATAAAGACTTACAAAGAGGATTTACAGAGCAGCAACATTTTTTGTTAATAAGCCACACTTAAGCCAATAATCAAATACCTACCAGGCTGAAGGAAAACCAGTGCAAAAATCACCTGATCTTAACCTGGCAGCTTTAAACCCATCATAATGAAAAAAAACATTGTATCAGACTTGGTTATCTGCTTTAATTGAGGCATTTCTAATCTCCCTCGGTATGTGCTGTGCTCTCAAAGCTGTACGGCAGCCCCTTTATGATGTAGGTCTATTTAAAAAGTCACATAACTGCTCTGCCAGCCACGTTGTATCAGCTGGTCAATAGAAGAGCACACTATAGATATTCATTCAGCCATAAAAAATTGTGGACCAGCAGGAATGCATGGGGTAAAGAAACAATGTAAAACAGCAGGCATGTAAACCTGAACTCACATGGTCAGTATAATGTCACTGTGATTCAATGAGTCAGGAAACGAGTTTAATGGCCATTGCAACTAATTGAGTTGAAAGCAATACAGTCACACCAATTAATCTTAACGAAATTGTGTATTTTAAATCAAAATGCCCGGATTTGACTAGTTCCACCTGCTAAAATGTTAATAATTAGGCTCTTTTTCCGATTAAAAGATACATATATATATTTGGTTTTTGAACTGTTAAGGACAAATAAAGGAATTTGAATTCGTTATTGTTGTAAACAAAGAAAATAATCGGTTAATCGATCAAATCAGGTGCAAATCAATCGCTGGTCGTAACTTAGGAGTTTACCTGCTCAAATGTGGGTATTTCCTGCTCTTTTTTACTATATAAAATAAATATATTAAGGCAAAACAAGGAATTAGAATTAGTATCTGCTTAATCGATCAAATAAGGTACACATGAATTGCTAGTTGTAGCTGCATTTAACACTATTAGCCGTTGCATCTGATGGAAATGTGAATATAGTACATATTAAACTGCAGCTAATAAATATAATATAAATGATTGAGGACATTAAACAAGCTACAAGATGCAGCACTGCCTGGATGGATAGCAGAAAATGAAAAACGTAGACGTAACCGTAAAATATAATATTTAACAATATATATATCGAGTATAGTATAGTGCAGGGAAACGTAATTATACATCAGACTAGCTGTAAAACAGTGCAATACCATGCTACTGTTACATCAGAACCGGTTTTCTCAGTCAACGACCATAAAGTCAGACAGCCATGTGTTTAATACCTCATTTTTTACACTTCTCTTCTCTGATATTTGTATTACGCGTTAATTCCCACTCACCTTGTACTTCAAATGTGCCCTAAAAGCTTTAAAAGAAACAAAAATTCACAAAGGGACCCCGGCGTAGACGAGCACCAAGGACAACAACGCGGAGTGAGCAACTTCCGATTGAGACAGCCGTATTGGTGACGAACCACGTGGACCAAACGGGGAGGACCTAGGCAAAGTTGAACTGCGCTCTCTGATTGGCTGCAGCGAGGGCGTCTGTTAAGACTGCTCAGCCAATAAGAGCAGAGACTTCCAATACGGGTTTGGGAAAACGCTGTGTTAAAGTTACCAGCACCATCTGTTTACCTTTTATTGACCAAACACACACTGCATGCACTCTGGACGCATGTGACATCTTGAGCTCTTCTCATGTAATGGCTGTCACCCCAAAGCAATAAACTATCTGTATTTATAAATATAACTATTGAGAAGATTTCCAATTTATATTAGGGTTGAAGTCATTACATTACATTAAGCTGACACTTTTATCCAAAGTAACTTACAGTAAGTGCAAACAAAAAAGAACAGGTGTTTTATTACCACAATACTTTCATTAAATGCATTTTTAATGGCCCAACTTCTTCTTGTATACTACTACTAAGCATGCATATGTTTAGTAAAAGAAAAGGGAAGGAAACTGGTAGTAGGTAAAAGACTCAAACGAGAGGCTGCTCAAGTTTTAGGTAATATTGCGTCATTCACAATGTAATAAAAACAGTTAGCATAAAAGTAAGCAATGTTTAGAATTTGGAAACACATTGAGATGACTTTAAAACCCTATTTTAACTCATATCTTGGCAACATTTCCTATACACTCTCTCGAAAAAGGTAAGCCGATGTTCATATAAGCAAGTGGTGCAAGTGCAGAATTACAAATCTGTTTTATTGAGAAAGCGACATGAACTTGTCTTAAAAAAAGGGAATAAAAGAAAACAGAGAAAGAAAACACTTCCAACAATTCACCAATAAAGAAAATAACTTTGTCATCACTGCTGCGGATGAGAGGGGGGGGGGATTTGGGAAGACATGGGGTCGGTCTCGGCTTCTTTCAGAATCGTCCGGAGCGCTCTCGGTCCCTCGACCTTCTCGGCCTCTCGCGGTCCCGCCGCCGGTCCTTGGATCGGGAGCGCCGTTCCCTGGGGCGCGGGCCAGGGTCAGGCCTGGTGGCAGGAAAGACAAATTAATCCACAAATCCTTTTCTGACCCCTAAGTATGAATGTAAAAATGTCTTTACCCTTTCCTGCGGCGGCCGTACAACTCCCGTCGAAGTTCCCGCGATATGGGTTTAAGGTGCATGAAGTTGCAGAAGCCTCCTCTGGTACACTCCCTGCAGGAAACCCAGCACAGGAAGGGTTAAAACTCACCCCACTGGTATTTAATGGAGCCGGGCCATGAAGGAAAAGTTTGTTACACAATCTGAGCAGCGTGCGTGCCCACCAGAGGAAAATCTGATCTTTATCACCCCCCCCAGACACACACATTCGTGCTATCGCTAGCGGAGCAAACAACCCTCGATCCAATGGAAAAACACTGACTCATAAACAAGGAGAGGAGCGCTCGCATCCTCGCACTGCAAACAACATTTATCTTTGCAATTAAAATGATAAATCACTCAGAGAATATATTTAAAAGGAGTAGGGCAGATAATATTGTTGTTGTGTGTTTGTTCGTGTGCGTTTTTTTCTGAATCTGCAGGCATTCTTCAGTGTCTCACCCCATCTCATACTGGCGGCAGCAGGCTTCCCTGAAGTCGGTAACGGGGGAGAGCTCTGAGTGGACGGCCTGGGCGTTGAACCAACGATTGTTCAGGTCCATGACGGCTTTCTCTGCGTCCTCCTCTTTGCGAAACTACACACAGGGAGTACAAATACTTAGGATATCTGAGGAAACATGACAAGTTGCTGCAGCGAATGTGAAACAAATGAACACAATGACACTGTATTTACATAAAAAGCTAGTTTAATCTAACATGGCGTTCAGTTTTTCTCCTCCTTCCTGCCATTGCACTTCTTTTATCATCTGGTACGCATATTTTATGAAAATGAACTATAGGAAAAGGTTTTCTGCCTCAAGAAGGTTTCACGTTGGAGATTTTACTTTTCTACAGACTTTAGAAGTGATATGGGCACATGTTTCCTGCTGAATGAAAGTAAGAAATCCATAAAGGTGGGAGAGCTTCAGTCTGCCATCAGGGGTTATATAAATCATTTGAAATAAAGTTGTGCAACATATTCTGTTCTGCAAGGTCTCACTAAATTCAGCCACATCCTTATGGGATTTTTAATTCAGTGTTTTTGCATTCGCTCCCTCTCTCGTGAATACATTAAGATCCGTTACCAACCTTAACGTAGACATTTCCAACGAGGTGGTCGCCCAAGTTGTCGCACACGTTCATCTCCTCCACCTCTCCGTACTTCTCCTCCATCTCTGCGAACACCTCCTGTATCGGAAATGAGAGGAAAGAAATAACAATTAACATATGAAACGGGATATTAATGAGGTTTTATCAATACTTATGTGATACCGTTATGTATTATGATACAGTTTAGCCTTTGTTCCTTTAAAAAGCAATGCGAGTCCATAACTCTCTGCCATTTGGATTTATATCCACAGATTACCTCGAATGACCTTATCCACATATCCAGGATTGATAAACAAGGTCACAATTAGGCAAATAAAACATTTGTGAATATCAACGACTCATATGGTCATTTTGCTCCTTTTTTCTACAATGTGTTGCAAAAAGGCAGATAACGCGGCGGTGGCACGCTATGTGTGGAAAGACGGCACAAAGGGTCACTCACCTCGAAGAACTCGTCATAGTGCTCCTGCATTTCCACATCGCTGACAGCACCTGCAACATGTCAACAAGGGACGGTCAGGGCAACACCAGAGGGACAGACAGTGTTCACATGGGCCGTGTGGCTTTAAACAAACACGTCTAACTGACGCCTGATAAGTCTTGCTATAATAATTACACCCTGTACACATAGATCCAGAAAAGTGTGTGTGTTAGTTGTTGCCAGAAGCTACTCTATTTCACAGAATCAAGGAAACTAGAGCTGATCCCTCTTAGTCTTCTCCACAGTAGCGTTTACTTTGAAATGAGTTGATTTTGAATGATCGTTTTGCACATTGCTGTACGACATAGACTCCGGTAAACATGCAGTACAGCATGTGTCCTGTTACTCTATCTCCAGGAAAAGATGTGATGCGTTCACTGGAGGAACAGTTTCTACGCTGAGCCAGATTTATGTGGGGAGGTGTGACACAGTAAGTTAAGTGCAGTCAGTGCTGGAGGTTCCTGCGGGATGAAGGGAGAACTTACAGTGTAAACCATCAGCAGACTGGGCAGAGTTTTGAAGGTTATGAAGGTAAATGTTCAAGGGGGAAATGGTCTGAAATACAAAACGTAAACTTCTGTGACAGAAATCAACCAAAATAAAGAGCTGAGGAGGAAAAAAACGTGATTAGCAATGTTTCTGTCAGTAAATTACGGTCTTAAGATGTCGTAATTTACGCTTTACTAACTACTTGATGGATAAAGCTTCATTCAAAATCGCAGAAATGGCCACTCTGTTATTCTTTTTGGAGCCGAAGATAATTGTCTGCACCCCTTACGAAATATTCTCTCCTTGTCCACTACTTTAAGGGCTTGTTTTCCTTAATTTATTTTTGTATTATTATTATTATTATAGGATATTGGCTGAAAATGGGCTTAAATGTTAGGCTTTTAGTGTACAGACTATCACAGAAAAGTGTTGGATTAGTTAAGCATGAACAAGCTGTGATTTCAAAAAGAGTTTTAATTTCACTTTGGAGTTGGAAAACAAGAAAAACACATGACATGTTTGTTTACAAGCTGAAAAGTTGATGTAATAAACCCATTTTTGTCTGTCTCATATCGTGTTTCTCAATGAATGCATTCTAAGGAACAGTAAACTTTATTACCCTCACTTTACTGCTCCGATGAAACCTTGCCAAACAATGTTGGCTGCTCATTCGCAATAATGAACCATGTTTCCTGGCTGGTGAAGAAGTGTTCAGATTTGAGTTGTTTGTCTATGTCATTAGCAAAATTCATGGAAGTGAATGACCTAAAGCGCTATCCAAAAACTTGGGAATAGTATACGACCGCATTGTGTTCCAAGTTTGAATGTAAAAAAAACCTCTTATTGATCTTTAAATGTTCCCAGTTTCGCGTTATATTTGAAAATCTATCCTTACAAAGAGGTAGTTTCCAATCTAGTCTCTTATCTGATTATAAGGGTGGTGATAAGGGACATTTTACCAGATCAACATATCTGTTGCCAAAGTGTCTCTTGGCCCAGTGATTGCAATGCTTTTAAAGGCCCTATTGTGCTTTATTATTATGCCCTTTCCTTACATTTACTTGAAGCACAAGTCAATACGGGGCTTCAAGGAAAAATACACACCTCAATTCTAATGCACTCCCCCCTTAACACACTTACCTGTGAGAGAGGCACTGCTTCAGCTCTAAGAGTCTGGGCTCAACATAGTTACAACACACACACACTTGTTAGTATTCTCTCATTAAAAGCACACTCTGCAATAGTGCTTGTGTTTTGGCAGGAAGGCTTAGCTGCACAAGGTTGAAAAGCAGATAGTGGATGTATCAGAAGCGGGGGCTTTTATTGGTATTATTCACAGAGAAATGGCGAAATATTTGTTTTTTGGATACTTGGGCAACAATGGGAGCTGAAGCAGTGCCTCACATGTGGAGTTATATGCGACACAAAGGGAGGCTGCTGACAAATGTTTTACTTACAGCGAGAAGAGTCTGCCGTCTGTGCGCTGTTCTGAGGATTACGGTAGATGTTCTGGATCAAGATGGTCTGCAGGAAAAGTATTTGGTCAGACAGCAATATTGACATATAAAGCCCCTATATTGGAGAATAACTTTACGGGCATCCTCACCTGGCTGAAGGTTGGTTTGTTGTGCAATCTCGAGCAGCGGTCTCCATGTCTGCAAGCGCCAATTTTAAAATAGAAGGAGCAGTTGACCCTGGAAAAGAAGAAAAAGTGGCATAATTTAGTACTTGTTGCCAATTATAATTTTAGAACAAACTCGACTTACTTGGAACCATTTTCCAGTAAATAGTGTATGTGTAGGGGACTATTTTCCCCCGCGGATGTAGTGAGCTACTGAGTATTTATGGTACGAGGGCAACGGTGTGATGTGTTAGTAACAACTTTTTGACCAGCATGGAGTTCAACAGAGATAATAAACTCCATCAGGTTTTAGATAAACATGCAACACTGGTTTCCACATCAGATTCTCTGTTGGTTTTGGTCTTTTCATTTGTTTACAATGTGAACAATCACCAGACTTATCCTTTAAATATTCTATTAATGAAAGTAAAGTAAAAGACCTATTCAATTTCAATAAAATATTAATTGTGAGTAAGGCTAAATGACATGAATATTTCATTATCTTAAACATCACATAAGGGATACTTTTTGCTAATGCTATTTTATTTCTATTGAGATGTTTACATTTTTGAATGTTTATTTCTAGTCTTTTAATTTGTATTGGACAATGCCAGGTACTTGTATGCTGCTGCAAAGCAAACACTTCCCAAATTGGCATAAATAAAGGACTTCTTATCTTATCTGATATATTTCTTTGCACCTCCACTAATGTGAATGAGTTAAATAATGCTTTCTTAAGTTTTGTTTTGAAATGTCAGACACTACCCCTTGAACGAACGGCACCAATACTCACAACAATTGTCACATTATTGCTTTAAATGCATCGTAAACACATCATCATATTAACTTCTGTAAATTGCAATAGGTTAACTTAATTGTTTTTGCTGCACTCCACCGGTGAAACGAAACAGAACAATCCGCCTGAGCAAAGAGAGCAGCTACTCTGCTAGCAAGTTCAATAATTAACTAAGCGACACGTTACCTGGCTAATAAATAAAGCAAAAAAAATGCTTCCATAATGTTAAATCGTATACCAACAAACTCACTAACAAACTCACTAACAACACTTTGCAAAATGACACATTTTACACAAAACGTCATCGAACAGCTGCAGGTTATCTGAGGTTCTTCCTGAGTTTCATTCAGCGTTAGCTTCCTGTTGCTAAAGTTAGCTTCACTGAGACATTCAGCAGCCCTGAGTTCACAAACTGAGCCCTGCTGACGACGAAGAAGAGCCACTGCAAAAATACTCATGTAATAATCATACTTTAGGGAATTCCTACTGTAAATATTGAATAAAACTTACTTGTCTTTCTCTGTGCCGAAAATGGATGCTAGATACTCCGCCATTTTCGGCTCGTCCAAGACGTAGTGACGTAATCTACGTCATTACGTAAAAGGAAGGCGTAGACGCAGCTACTCGAGAATCCGTGCTGACCCTGAACGCCACATGTCGCCGCTGTTGTACTAGAAAAAATATGACGATGATTTTCTTTTCATCTGAAATAAATATGTTTGTTCCTTTACTCCAATCAATTCACTTCATTATTATATTATTACAATTATTCTGTTTTACTTACTTTACTTAATAATTGTATCTTTTCCCATGAGGTACAGGCATACTGTACAGATGGGTGCAGGTTAAAACAACAGCAGGTGAGCTCCTAAGTATCGCTTAGCTATTGTTGTATAAGTATTATACAAATCTGATGTACTTTTACTGTATTTGAGTATTTTCTTTTTTTTCTTCAGTTTATAAAATATGAGGGAGGCGTGTGGTGTAGTGGGTTGTGCATTGGTGTTCGGATCAGGGGGTCACAGGTTCAAGCCCCACTGCAGTCAGGATGTCATTTTGTCCCTGGGCAAGACACTTCACCCCAAATTGCTCCTGTGGGGATTGTCCACAGTACTGAGTATGTAAGTCGCTTTGGATAAAAGCGTCTAACAAGTGACATGTAATAATAATGACGCAGTGTTATGTGAAGCTTTTTAATAATATTGTTTGGACATGAAGATATATGTTTAAATCATGTATAAGTGGTACAATTTTAATACTGGACATCTGTAAGTATGCATTAATAATTCTTCTTTAAAAAAAATATGAATAAAATAAACATTTTGTTGAATAGAAAGGTATTATCTATCAAAGTGGGCTTTTAAAACATGAATGAGGCGGACTAACAGGTAAGCCATCCAGGCCGATGTGTTAGCCTGATAGTAACCACAAACACACACACATCAACAGATTGGACATTAAAAAACAAGGCCACAGCGTCCCCACCTACCCAACACTGCACCGTGCATCCTTATGTAACCTCACCGCTGTGCACAAGGCCGCAGAAGTTTGCAGGAGAGGAAGATGAAAGGAAAGGAGAGGGGGGAGGAAGTCAGCTTGAAGAGGCTGAACCACAGACACTGCAAAGAAGTGATGAAGACTGTCAATGTGCACAGATCGAAAAAGGCTTGGATATGAAAAGAGAGGTATTACAACCTGTAAAGCTAAAGCTGTACATCAGCACCTGAAAGTGTGGGAACCCCCTAACCTGAGATGTTTTTCTGCAGTGAAACATTTAGAGAAGTGAGACCACCCACAGACGTTCGCTCCCCTCCAGTGCACCCACCGCCCTGGGAAAGAGTCAGAAGGTAGTGAGCAGCAGAGAGTAGAAAGAGGAAGCAGCATGTAGCTCCAGCCGAAGCTTCAGCACTTCTCTGTTTTAAACTAATAATGAGGTGCTCCGAGGAACGTCTCCAGCTTAGATTAACTGTGACTGGAAGATGACGGGACGTTTTCCCATCATGAGGCCGAACCTCTGCTGCACCATCCTTCATGTGTGCATCTGGGCAGAGCTGCTTCTCACCTTAAACGCTGACGGTAAGTCTTTTTTTTCTGCATATTGTGCCGTCTAAGTGTCTGTGCAACTTCTCCTTCCTCCGTACGTCTGTTATGTGTTAAATCTGGCTTTTGCAGTGAAAGTCAGCATTGGGACCACTATTTTAATACTGTGGAGGCCAGAAAAGGTCAGGAACTCTTCAAATGCAACTACAGAAACAAGTTAGCCCATCTCCTACCTTCTTTTAACATGTCACATAATACTTTTGTTACTTGTCTTTGAAACTAAGTCTTGAATGTGAAAGATAATTGTAACTTCTCTGCTTAAAATGCTTCTTTCAGGTCATTTCCATATCATGGGGTGTTTTCATGCCTGTGGGAGCTTAATGGAAACAATTAGAGATTTCATACAAACATAACATGTATTTAAAAACATGGCAAAAAAGCATAGGTTCTAGCTTTATCAGTCTACCCACATCTCGTTTCTAGTTTCGAAAGTGTCCCATTTGCCATACTGTATAAGAGTGGTGTCAAATGGCAGTGTGAAATCTTATTTATTGATACGACCACAGTGTCATTTATTTATTTTAGTTGATGCTGTGGTTTGGTACTGTTTCCTTGTGGTTTGAGGCCAGAGTATTATTCAATAGTGACTTATGATGGTGGCAGTGAGCAACCAACAACTGAAAATTGACTTTTATTATCGCAACGCACATAAAGTATAGCATACGTGTGACAGAAGGAGGATTAACTTAACAAAATACAACATAAAAAACATTGAAACGTCACTTTTTATATAAAAAAATCTGAGTTTTCTACCACAACGATTACGAATAATGTTGTATCAGGCGTCAAGTTTTCAGAAATGTTACACACTTCACTGATTCAGTCATTTAAGGGTCATCTAGGTGAAATTCATACACAAGGGTATACATTTCCCAGAGACGGTTTCATTTAAGTGGGATTCAACATTTTCAGTCTGTTTCTGTGAGTTTAATAATTTGCTCTCCAGACTAGACCAAGCGGACTGTTTGTGTAGTTGTTTTTGTAGTTGTTATATATTGGATGTTCGTATTGCACTACTGTAATATGTCAACCACAACCGCCATGCCATTGCTGTCATATTGGGGATTCAAAATCAACAGACAAAAGTAAAAAAAGAAGAAGAAACTGCTTAAAACAACACTGCCCAAAAAGTCAAGTGTTCTTCAAAAGTCTTGAAAGCCACGAATTGCCCAAACAAATCTAAGGTCATAAACCGCTTCAATTCAGTCTTTAATATAAAAATAGACACATTGAGTTTTGTTTGATTTCTAATGTTTTCAACATCTACATCTGAAACACACAAAAGAGTATAAATTAACAATAAGAACTTTTTTAACTATAACGCGTGTGTTTTTTGTTATTTTGCAGACGAATGCTTCATTGAAACTAGAGTACACGAGAATACATCTTATAAAGCTGTCGTTGGAGAACAACTTGAGATTGAATGTAAAGTTGCCTTCTGTGAAGAAGCCCCACCAACGGTCGACTGGATTAAACCAGATTCCAACCAAACCAACATCAGCAGCAGCAGTCGCATTCAAACGAAGTGGAAACTTATAAACAAATCAGAAGGGATATCAATTCTGGTCTTTCCCAATATACGTCTAAATGACTCTGGTGTGTATCAGTGTAAAAGTGGAGACAGTAGCAGTCATTTAATCAACGTCTTCGTCAATGGTGAGTGGGAATTTTCAAACTTTTAAAACATTGACACAGAACTGACTTACATCTTTACATTGTGTAGCTCTTATTTCTAAATGATTGAATAATAAATGAACAAATGTTATCTATAAAGTCTGTCTTCATATCAGTAAGACTTAGGGTGCACTCTGTATTGTGTTATAGTTGATGATGGACGTGGGCGTACCACTGTTCCACAAAAGAATGAGAGTAAGTCAGAAACATGCTCTTCACATCTTAATTTGAACCTGAATACTACTTTCTTGTCTGTATTGCTTAGGTTTAAATTCATAAACTCTTTCACATTGAGTGACATTTCCTCTCTTTCTTGCAGGTAGCACGAATACTGAATCCAAAGTGGATTCATGGACGTACATGTACTTTGCAGCTGGGATCGTGCCGTTCATCATCATAGTCATAATCATATCTGTAGTATCGATGCGTGGGTGTAAAGGTAGGAGGTGAATCAAAATCCCATCCAGGACATGTTGTGATTTAAAAAACAATGACTAATCCTTCCAAAATGTCTCTTGCAGGGAAGTCAAAGAAAGAAACGTCAAGAGAAAATCAGGTAAGACACATTTCAAATGTAAGATGCCAATGTGGATGTCGAACTCGAGGGACAAGATCAAGGCTAATCAAAAGCATTGTCAAACATTGGAAAATGCTTATTTGCAGTACATGGCAATCCCCATGGTGGAGCAACCCCTCCAACACGGCCGCCTCCAGCCCTCGCCAAGAGGAAGCCCCTCCGCGCCGCCATGCCGGAGATCCCTACGGACAAAAACACCGCCCTTACAACCCAATGAGCTTCCTTTACCAAGAGACAATAACCCGGTTTACAGGGTGATAACCAGGGACAGGGAGAGACAAAGAAATACGGCGGAGGAAGAGGGGAGTTCGATTGTGTACGCTGCTCTGAACCATCAACTTCCTGCCAGGGCTGCTCGGCCTCCGAGGCCCACAGAGGAGCAATCAGAGTACGCAGCTATCCGTGTTAAAGAATAAACTAAAAGTATGTTCACAGAATCCTTAGTCTTCTTCTGACATGGATTTGCTCGGGGTCTTTGAATGTTTTGTGACGTTGCACATCCAACACTTGAATGTACACTGCCGTTGAGTTACATCACATCTGATAACAGTTTCATGAGTTTACAAACTGTACCATATGCATACTTGCCAACCCTCCCGATTTTCGCGGGAGACTCCCGATTTCATTGCCCTCTCCCGGTTTCCTCCCGGGGTCATATTTCTCCCGCATTTCTCCCGATTTCTGACAAAATCAGATTTACTCAGGACTGTTTCCACTCGGACTTTAATACAGCTACACCATTGTTTGGTTTCCATGGTAGCGTAGCGCGCGCAACTGAAAGTCTGAGAGGGTGAGGAAGATAGTCACAGCAAACAGATCAAGAATCGACAATTCTACCCTCTGCTCACTCCTTTCCTGTAAAATACAGGTCCAGCCCACACATATGGTGCTACAGGCCGCAAGGCAGTGCACTTACAACTACAATAAGCATGTTAATGTTAATCTAATACAGCTCCGGCGATCCACTAGCACCCCCCCCCCGCGGTGGTTTTGGAAATGCTCCCGATTTCTGAGGTCTCAAGGTTGGCAAGTATGACCATATGACTCATTTCATGACTATATGAATGACGATTGACCTCCTGTAATGTTGTGTTGTACAATCTTTCTTTAGGAACTTGAGAATGTAATTATTATCCTATTTTGTGCAATCAAATGTGTATTTATAACTGTCTGATTTGAATTAAGAACATATGTGATCACTGCTGACACGCTTCTGAGTGTGTGTGCTCATTACATTTCCTCTGGTGTACTGTGGTGTGTATGTTGGGTAGGTGGGACGATCTAGGTGATTGAAAGCAGGAAGTAAATTAAACAAGGTAATCATTTACAACAGTTGCTGCTGTGATAGTACTCGAGACCACCATGAGACCTCACTACTGCCTGACCGTCCTTATTGCATCCTTACTAGTAGAGCCCCTCTTCACTCTGAATGGTACGTTTTTGTTATTCAATCTACAGCTAAATACTCAAAAGGGCAGCGTTAAAAACCTACAGAAAAAGAAACTGCATAGAATGTGAATGAGGTTATAATTCGAGAAGGAAGGGTAAAATACATGAGCGTCCATTTGAGTGGAGACCAATGAATGGCTGTCAAACTGTAATACAATATAGAAATTGGATCTGTATTGCAGTAATTTAAGTTATAGATTGTGTAAGTGGAGGTAGAGGTTGATGGAACATATTAGCCATTCTTCTAATACAAAGATATCAGGGACTAGAAATGACATAAAATGTGTTTCGGCATTATATTCCTCCTCCTGGAAAAGGGCAGAACAGCAATGTAATTATGTATTATTTGTAATATCACTATCAAAGACATTGGAGCTCATTCGCTTTGAATTTCGGCCGCATTGAATGGCACTTTCCAAAAAGAAAATGCCCCGCTTTTTGGGGATTTGCAGTCTCAATCCGAGCCATGGCTACAATCTCTGACAGTCGGTAATGTTAACTTAAACATATCTAACGTGGAAGGAAGTAGCACAAATCTCAAGGTTAAAAGAAAAGGTGCAATGACCACAAAAACATCACGTCTGAGTCGCTGACCTGATTTTACAGTTAGAGGTCTGCAGCTGCAGCGTGAGAAACAAACCAATAGCTTATCTGTGATCTAATTATTTAGTTATTGCTCATTCAGATCTAATGACTACATAAAGGGTCATTGTGTTCATAGCCTTTTAAAACACATTAACAGATAAAGACATCCACATATTGCATGCATCACCTACCCTGCAAACAACACAACGCAGGGGAATGTATTTTATATTGCATTCTGGGGGTTTATTACAAGATGCAATAGATTATTATACAAAATGCAGGTCTATTTGGTACATAATGAAGTAAAAATGTATTTATTTTGTGTTAGATTATTACAAAATGCCTTGCTGATACATAATGTGTTGTTGCAGGCCTTTACTATTGCCTATAATAATCATATTGAAGATATAAAGTCACCTTTGTTGTGGAAAGTAAACAATGTGAATGCTTTTCAGGGGACGTAATGGAGCCTGAAAAACCGAGTACGAAAACTTTATTCACTCTCTCCTATTCTGAAAAGGCTCATTTACATGCATTATATGGGTCAAAACAATCATTGTCTTTAACAACTATTCATTTTACATTTGAAATCCTTTTTTATCTTGCAGAGAAGCAAGAATTGAGATCTTGGTATTCCACAATCCGCATTTTTGGGGCCGTGGTGTTTTTATCCATAATGCTAATTATTTGTGCAGGAGCATCCGAGGACACAACACATCCGAGCCCTCAGAACTATGATGCCTTGCATGCCACTCACTTCTATGATAACGACCAGTAGTCCCAATGTGTGTGCATTTAAAACAATCAAATCTGTAACTTGTAATTGTGTTTTCATGGCCTTGAAATGTATTTATTTTTTACTGTTGACAATATATAATATCTTTCTTCATAATGGTGTTTACTGTCAAAAATAAAATATATATTGAATATAGATGTTGCCTTTATTTTTTATTCTTTTGGTATTGTGTAAATCCAGCTGTAATAACACAGAAGGGACATTTGTGTGTGTGTGTGTGTGTGTGTGTGTGTGTGTGTGTGTGTGTGTGTGTGTGTGTGTGTGTGTGCGTGCGTGTGTGTGTGGCTGTGCTTTTTGAAGTGGAAAGACTGTCGAGTGACAAAAAGGAAACAGAATTAAAACCACAAGGTTTTTTACATTTAATATTAGCTTAAGCCAGTAACGTGTTCCTGTAGATTTTGCAGTTTAAAAAAATACATATGCAATGCAACAGGGAGGACAGGTGCATTAAAGTCATCATTATAAAGCTATTTCCGTACACCGAAATATTAATATATGCTCTTTGCATTACCTCACCGCTGTGCACAAGGCTACAGAAGTTTGCAGGACAGGAAGATGGAAGGAAAGGAGAGGGGGGGGAGGACGTCAGCATGAAGAGGCTGAACCACAGACACTGCAAATAAGTGATGAAGACTCGGTCAATGAACAGATCGACACAAGGCTCGGTTATGAAGACAGAGGTATGAATTTAAAGTAAAGGATTGTAAAGCTGTACTTCAGCAGCTGAAAGTGTTCCCATCATGAGAGCGAACATCTGCTGGATCATCCTGCATGTGTGCATCTGGGCAGGGCTGCTTCTCACCTTAAACGCTGACGGTAAGACTTTTTAAGCAAATTGAGTTATTTCAATGTGTGTGTACCGTGTATAAAGGTACAACCTCTTCAATTTAAACTGAAAAAGTAGGTTCAAGTAAGTAAATGTATACTGAACGAAAAGGTGGAAGCCGATGCCTCAGCATTTTACACCTGGATCTTTTACATTAATTATTTTGTATTGTAATTTGTATTAAATGTATACAGCTACAACTTTAATATTTATACATATACATATATGTGTATTAAATATCCCCCAAAAGTCCAATAACACAAGTGTATATTTTTATAATTATTTCATGCATTCATATAAAACTAAACATTCAGCAAATGGATTCTTTGTGTTTTTTGTTATTTTGCAGACGAATGTTACATTGAAGTTCAAGTACACGTGAATACATCTTATAAAGCTGTTGTTGGAGAACAACTTGAGATTGAATGTAAAGTTGTCTTCTGTGAAGAAGCCCAACCAACGGTCGACTGGATTAAACCAGATTCCAACCAAACCAACATCAGCAGCAGCAGTCACATTCAAACGCAGTGGAAACCTATAAACAAATCAGAAGGGTTATCAATTCTGGTCTTTCCCAATATACGTCTAAATGACTCTGGTGAGTATCAGTGTAAAAGTGGAGACAGTAGCAGTCATTACATCAACGTCTTCGTCAATGGTGAGTGGGAATTTTCAAACTGTTAAAGCATTGACACAGAACTGACTTATATCTTTACATTGTGTTGCTCTTATTACTAAATTATTGAATAATAAATGAACAAATGTTATCTATAAAGTTTGTATTCACACCAGTAAGACTTAGGGTGCACTCTGTATTGTGTTATAGTTGATGATGGACGTGGGCGTACCACTGTTCCACAGAAAAATGAGAGTAAGTCAGAAACATGCTCCTCACATCTTAATTTGAACCTGAATACTGCTTATCGTCTGTATTGCTTAGGTTTAAATTCATAAACTCTTTCACATTGAGTAAAATGCCCTCTCTTTCTTGCAGGTAGCACAAATTCTGAACCCACAGTGAATTCATGGACGTACATGTACTTTGCTGCTGGGATCGTGCCGTTCATCATCATACCCATAATCATATCTGTAGTATTGATGTGTCGGTGTCAAGGTAAGAGGTGAATAAATATGCCATACAGGAAATCATTGTGCTTTTATAAACAGTGGCTAACTATCCAAAAATGTCATCATGCAGGCGAATCAAAGAACGAGACGCAAACTGAAGTCCAGGTAAGACAAGGATACATTTCAACCCCTTTCATACGTGCAATGAAACTGTGGAATTATACATTCCCCGAAGCAGATTTGCTTGGAGTAATATCTGATTTAGCCCAGAAGTGAATACATAGAGTTGCTCACCGTCTAAGTGGAAAGACAACAACTACCCGTAAGGGCCGATGCCGAAATTGTCAGTCAAGTTCAAGGCACAGAAAGAGTCTGGACTGTTATGATTGAATACAAACAGCGACTTTGTGACCATGTTGGGCCTTATGCACGCATTACCTAGATGCTGCCCTTCACCTCAACTAAACAAAGTATTTCCAGTATACTGTACGAGAAACTGTCCAGGCCAGGTTCTCCTGATATCTTCTGGAATTCATTTGAGAAAAAGGCTTTAAACCAATTTTATATTGAGACATATTTTAACAAAATAAATGCTTTTTTTGAATGTTTGCAGTACATTGCAATCCCAGCCGAGAAACCCATACCACACGGCAGCCTCCAGCCCTCGCCAAGAAGAATTTAATCTGTGCCACCATCTCAAAGACCCTTGTGGACAAAAATAACCTACAAAACATGCAAATGACCTTCATTATTGTTGTTTATTATATACTTAATTTTTTATGTCTTGTAAATTGCACTGTTGAGGAAAATGCGATCTAAGTGTTCATACTTTACATAATCACACTGTAGTTGTGTATATGTTATGTCAATACACCTTTGAATCTCTTGAAGTATGTGCTTTAAAACCACCAAATCTGAAAAACCAATTCACTTCAAGTATTTGTAACTTGTAACTTATATCTGATTTATTCACAGTTTTACTGATTTGTGTTAACCATTGCTTGGCTTTATTATCATATTTTGTATTTTTATGGTAAATCATTTGGAAATTATTACTTTGCTTTTCATTTACTTAAAATGTATACATTGACAAATTAAATTACATTTCTTCATAATGATGTGTTTCCTGTCATAAATGAATATATATAGAGTGTTGATGTTGCCTTTAAGCTGTACACATGAACAGTGAAATGTCCCATTTGTTTAGATCTAACAGAGTGTGTGTGTGTGTGTGTGTGTGTGTGTGTGTGTGTGTGTGTGTGTGTGTGTGTGTGTGTGTGTGTGTGTGTGTGTGTGTGTGTGTGTGGCTGTGTGTGGGTGTTTGTGTGTGTGTGTGTGTGTGTGTGTGTGTGTGTGTGTGTGTGTGTGTGTGTGGCTGTGCTTTTTGAAGTGGAAAGACTGTCGAATGACAAAAGGAAACAGAAGTAAAACCACACGGCATAAACATTTGTAAAAGTGAAAGAAAATGAAAGGTTCTTCACATTTAATATTAGCTTAAGCCAGTAACGTGTTAAGCTTAAAACAACATGAGTATCGAGCTCATTAGCAAAGTGAAATATTGATCCCAATATTCACAAAGTACACTTGAAGCATTCTAACTATTAATATATGTAGATTTTGCAGTTAAAGTTGTGCACAAGGCTGCAGAGGTTTGCAGGACAGGAAGATGGAAGGAAAGGAGAGGGGGGGGAGGACGTCAGCTTGAAGAGTGTGAACCACAGACACTGCAAATAAGTGATGAAGACTCAGTCAATGTGCACAGATCGACACAAGGCTCGGTTATGAAGACAGAGGTATGAAGTTAAAGTAAAGGATTGTAAAGCTGTACTTCAGCAGCTGAAAGTGTTCCCATCATGAGAGCGAACATCTGCTGGATCATCCTGCATGTGTGCATCTGGGCAGGGCTGCTTCTCACCTTAAACGCTGACGGTAAGTCTTTTTTAGCATATTGACTTATTTCAATGTTTGTGTACTGTGTATAAAGGTACAACCTCTTCAATTTAAACTGAAAAAGTAGGTTAATAGTAAGCAAATGTATACTGAACGTAAAGGTGGAAGCCGAAGCCGAAGCATTTTACACCTGGATTTTTTACATTAATTATTTGTATTGTAATTGTGATTAAATGTATACAGCTACAACTTTAATATTTATACATATACATATATGTGTATTAAATATCCCCCAAAAGTCCAAAAACAGAAATGTATATATTTATAATTATTTCATATATTCATATAAAACTAAACATTCAGCAAATGGATTCTTTGTGTGTTTTTTGTTATTTTGCAGACGAATGTCTCATTGAAACTAGAGTACTCCGAAATACATCTTATAAAGCTGTCGCTGGAGAATATCTTGAGATTAAATGTGAAGTTGTCTTCTGTGAAAAAGCCCAACCAACGGTCAACTGGTTTAAACGTGAGAAAACAGATGTCCCTTTCACCGTCAGCAGCAGCAGTCACATTCAAACGGAGTGGGAATTTATAGACATATTAGAAGGGAGATCATTTCTGATCTTTCACAAAATACGTCTAACTGACTCTGGTGGGTATCAGTGTCAAAGTGGAGGCAGTAACAGTCATAACATCAATGTCTTCGTCAATGGTGAGTGTTTTTTTTTATTTTGTCCTTTAACACATCTACACAAAAGTGACTCAAGAAATTGGTTTTCACACTGCACACATTGATGAATTAATCACACGTTTAAAATACTAGTATTTATCTGTATTTGTATAATAAATGAACAAATGTTATCGATAAAGTTTGTATTCACACCAGTAAGACTTAGGGTGCGCTCTGTATTGTGTTATAGTTGATGATGGACGTGGGCGTACCACTGTTCCACAGAAAAATGAGAGTAAGTAAGAAACATGCTCCTCACATCTTAATTTGAACCTGAATACTGCTTATCGTCTGTATTGCTTAGGTGTAAAAATTATAAACTCTTTCACATTGAGTGACATGTCCTCTCTTTCTTGCAGGTAGCACAAATTCTGAACCCACAGTGAATTCTGAACCCACAGTGAATTCATGGACGTACATGTACTTTGCTGCTGGGATCGTGCCGTTCATCATCATAGCCATAATCATATCTGTAGTATTGATGTGTCGGTGTCAAGGTAAGAGGTGAATAAATATGCCATACAGGAAATCATTGTGCTTTTATGAACAGTGACTAATTACCCAAACATTTCATCATGCAGGCGAATCAAAGAACGAGACGCAAACTGAAATCTAGGTAAGACAAGGATACATTTCAACTCCTTTCATACGTGCAATGAAACTGTGGAATTATACATTCCCCGAAGCAGATTTGCTTGGAGTAATGTCTGATTTAGCCCAGAAGTGAATACATAGAGTTGCTCACCGTCTAAGTGGAAAGACAACAACTACCCGTAAGGGCCGATGCCGAAATTGTCAGTCAAATTCAAGGCACAGAAAGAGTCTGGACTGTTATGATTGAATACAAACAGCGACTTTGTGACCATGTTGGGCCTTATGCACGCATTACCTAGATGCTGCCCTTCACCTCAACTAAACAAAGTATTTCCAGTATACTGTACGAGAAACTGTCCAGACCAGGTTCTCCTGATATCTTCTGGAATTCATTTGAGAAAAAGGCTTTAAACCAATTTTATATTGAGACATATTTTAACAAAATAAATGCTTTGAATGTTTGCAGTACATTGCAATCCCAGCCGAGAAACCCATACCACATGGCAGCCTCCAGCCCTCGCCAAGAAGAATTTAATCTGTGCCACCATCTCAAAGACCTTTGTGGACAAAAATAACCTACAAAACATGCAAATGACCTTCATTATTGTTTTGTTTTTATATACTTAATTTGTTATGTCTTGTAAATTGCACTGTTGAGGAAAATGCGATCTAAGTGTTCATACTTTACATAATTACACCGTAGTTGTGTATATGTTATGTCAATACACCTTTGAATCTCTTGAAGTATGTGCTTTAAAACCACCAAATCTGAAAAACCAATTCACTTCAAGTATTTGTAACTTGTAACTTATATCTGATTTATTCACAGTTTTACTGATTTGTGTTAACCATTGCTTGGCTTTATTATCATATTTTGTATTTTTATGGTAAATAAATTACATCTCTTCCTAATGATGTGTTTCCTGTCTTAAATGAATATATATAGAATATTGATTTTGCCTTTAAGCTGTAATAACACATTGTGAAATGTCCCATTTGTCTAGATCTAACTGTGTGTGTGTGTGTGTGTGTGTGTGTGTGTGTGTGTGTGTGTGTGTGTGTGTGTGTGTGTGAGTGTGTGTGTGTGTGTGTGTGTGTACCTCTGTTCAAGTAGCGTTTCTTCTTGCCTACAGTATCAGTTGTGCTTTTGGTAGTAGAAAGTCTGTTGAAGGACAAACAGGAAGCAGAATTAAAACCAAACGTCACATAAACACATAAACATCGGTAAAAGCTAGCTTTCTGCTAGTAAGCTAAATTAGCTACTTGTTTAGCTTAAAAACGACGGTGAAAGTTAGCTTAAACATTCCTATTAAAAGAAGATTAAGAACAAAAAAATACATTAAATCATTAAATGCAAGTTTTTGCACACCAAACATAATTATTTGTTGAATGTTGGTGCTAATTGTGTTAGCATTGTTAGCATTTGATTGAATGTATTCCAATGCCATTATTCAGTATTACTCACCGCTAACAAACAGGTGTTTAAGTACATGTATGTTTGGAGCACAAACCATTGTGTTGTTTTGATTTTACCTCAAGCAAAGATCCACTTGAATCCAGGAAATGGCACCTTTCACTTCAGACTGAAACCAGCTAGTGTCAATAAAAACTGAACCTGAAATTACCACAGGCCCCCTCGTGTGAAGAATAATTCTGAGAGTCATTTCTACAACAATACAAACCTTTTAAAGACAATAATAAAGAGATTGCTCAACTTGGTCTCCAATGTGTACAAGAGCAAAGCTAGCAATAACTAAAGACAATTAAAATAACATAATTTAAAAATGATTTGCCTCATTTAAGTTTATAAAATGTACCTCCAATAAGCTTGACACCTAGACACAATATTTATATAATAACATAAGCCACATATTGATTCCAGAACACATATTGAGTGAACATTTTGTGGCAACAAAGCTGTAACCACACTGATTGTCTGATAATGTTTTTTAAGCTTTTATCATGAATACAATCTGTGTAAAGGGAAAGTACCAGCTGGTTAAATAGCTAAAAACATGATAAAAACAGATTTATTGAAAGGCTGCAAGTGAAGCACATGGAAGAGCGTGGCCTGTGGGATGTGCTACTCTGTGGTTTTGAAAGTGCTACACATTTCACGTACATTGCTGCATTGCGTGCAAACCTTATATATACAGTCTATGGAGCAAACACACACTTCTAACACCCCACCCAACAACTGCATCGCCCACCATCATGTCACATGCAGGTAGAGACTTGTTTCCCTTTAGTGTACAACAACTGTGTGCATGGGTCTGCTTCTAGCTTTTATTAAATGTTTATTATGTTATTTTGGGGCAGTGTACTGCAAGTGGAGAAAAGTGTATAACAATATTATGCATTACATTAATGCAATGCAAGTAATAAAAACGATTCTGATTCTGAAACTAAAACCTTTGAACAAGGGTGAAACTTAATTAAACATGGCCGCCATCTAGTGGTGTAACAGCAACACTCTGGCTTATGTATTAAAAAGGCAGATATTTTATAACTTTACTGAAACAAAGCCATACATATTTTTTATTTCCTTTCAGTGTGCCTCCATTAAGGCATTAACCCTGAAATTAATCATCCAACCTAGGTTAGAACGGATTCCTCCACATAAGCCTCCATTTTTAAATGAATAGTCAATCTGTGGCTTCACTGATAGCAGTCAATATAAATATGTCAAATGCCACCCAGTGCCTCCAAGAAACAAAGGAACCACTCACCCCTTCCTGGCATTGTGAGGAATGTGGAAACTGAAGGGGAAAACATGTCAATTTACATAAAAAATGTCACAATGGTTCAATTCAGACCGCAGAGCTCATTTCATAAACACTTTGGGGAAATGTCAAGTAGGTGAAATCCTTATTTCTTATCAGTGTAAAAGTCCTTAAAGAACAAAACAAGAAAACACTTGTGCTTTTATTATGAAATCCACTCAAGATAAGCTCACAGTCTCCTCCTGATAAGCCTTTTTCTTTTATCAATGAGCATTTTCACCTATATATATAGCAATTTCTACTCAAAGGGCTTCACAAAACTAAAATAAAAACAATACTAACTCATCTTCCCATTGAAAACAGAGTTGTTAGGGAATAATTCTTCTAGATATCTAACCTTTTGCTCTGTGACGTTTTATGATCTACTCTGACGTCTGTTATCTCCTTTAAGGAAAGGCATTGGTGCCATATGTGTTGTTGTCACCAGTTTGTGACCGGTCAACTTGTCTGGCACGAATGGTAATTGTTGTGAGAACGCTGAGGCACTTCTTTATCGGTGTTTGTGGACTCTAAGATGTGAAATCTTTGAGGCCATGAGTGTCGGACGCAGGTGGCTCAGTGTTCCCAGCTGTTTAGTCTACTCCTTCAGAGATGTTGATTCTCTGTGAACCAGTTAAAAGGTCTAACATAGAGAGAGGCTCTTCAGAATTGACGTGGCAACTCTACCGTGTAGTCAGAACCTCTGACTCTTTGATTTGTGATGTGAATCCTCCGGCCGAATACTCTGAATAAACCCATCAGTGTTTGACATCAAAGCTCCAACTCTCACCGTGTCTCCTTCCTGAGTCGGTGACTCCATGCATTGCTACACAGAAGTTTCCTCCACAAGAGTAACATATAACTGTGATTAATAAGAATGCTTAATACCAACACAGGACTAAATGAAACAAGAATGAAATAGCAATAAGGATACAATGAGAATATTAAATAAATAAATATGAACTATTTAAGGAAATGCTACTCTAAGGAACAATGAAAGCAATTGCATCCTGTTGACTTGACGTTGAACTCTTGTTTAACAATGTGTTTTCCAAATGATTAATTTGGGTGTGAAACTCAATTCCTCCGTGACTCACAACTGACTCACTCAAATAAAACCTGCGATAAGAATTATGACATTTGACGTGTTGGGAGTGGGCTGTGGAGGGAATGAGTTTTGTATTGTGTAACGTTATTTACCCATAGTGTGGAAAGAATCACATTTCTGCAAATTCAATCAGAAATTCGAGGTATAATTTCTAACCAAACATATTTTATTTGTACTCAATATCTCCAAAGCAGTGAAACAAAAGCTGAACAGTCTTAGGTTTTTTATTTCTGATCCACTTCTAACTTCAATTTATCTTCACATGAAACTCAACTGTTATGGATACTAAACAGTTGAATACTGTTTCAAAAGAACACAATAACACTAAAAACATGGTTAAAGAAAAAATAAAACAGCAGGTAGACAATTTAGCGAAGGTTTCTGTTAACACTCAACATCCTCTTTATATACATATAAAGTTACTGTAAAACCATAAATCAGTTGTTAATAGAAAATATATATTTTTTCCTGATAAACAAGATATTAACGACTTTTCTATAAAGTCAAAATTAATATTTTCAAAAATAAAAAGTTACATTCTTACAGTGATGCTCCCTACATGGAAGCTCTGCAAGTCATGAAATACTGTACCACACACACACACACACACACACACACACACACACACACACACACACACACACACACACACACACACACACACACACACACACACACACACACACACACACACACACACACACACACACACACACACACACACACACACACACACACACACACACACACACACACACACACACACACACACACACACACACACACACACACACATCTCTTTTGAGTGTTAGGGCCTGAAGGTGATAAGTGACCACCCTTAACCATCAGAAACACAGCAGCTTTAAATAACAAACCTTTCATTTGTTTTTCCAGTTTTCTAAATATATTTTCTCATTTTGGCAACCACTAAATAAAGGGTTTCACGGTGACGTAGCCCCCTGTGGTGGCCATTTTGGTGGTCAACAATCAAGCAGTAGTGAACAAGCCACTTTCTCAGTGCTTGTTTACATACATTATGGTACTTGGAGCCATTTAAACCAATAAGAGCAGGCTTTTTTGGGGGCGGGGACTAAAAGAGACAGGTGTAAACGGAGCGTTTCAGACTGAGAGTGAATACAGGTAAATTCAAACAGATAATATAAGAAAAATAAAGTAGTTTCTGAACATTTAAGCATGTAACATGTTCTAGGAGAAGCCCAATGCATAGACATAAACCTGAATATCAGCATTAAATGTCCCCTTTAAAAGCCCTTTGTTACTTATATAATTATTCATTACTTATGAATGAATTGAAACCATGTTTAAAGGAGCTTAAAAGAATAATGAAAAAGCTGCCAACATTTCTGTTGTGAAAAAATGACTGAATATATTAACATCTTCCCAACAAAGTCAAAAACACTTTAAAAGAACAGAGTGACCTCTATTTGAGCCAGATAAATCCAAAAAATATACATCTTATCACAGAGCTCTACAGCTTAGAGTTGACCTCACACATTCAAACACACACACAACCGACCCCCCAGGATGCCCCGACACAAGGACTTCCTCAATGATCTGGGCCACATTTCTACAGTAAGTGTCAAATATATCATGAAATAGTGTAGTGTTAGTTCTGTTTACTGTGTAGTGAATGACAAGAGGACTTGGTGGCTCGGCTCTGGTCAGGCTCAGAGCTCCACTGGACCTTCATCACAGCAGGAGAGACGACTGCCTTCACATCACTCTGCACAGAAAGAAAGAGACACAGTCAGTTGGTCAGCTCTGTCTCAAGAAACACACATTCTTCCTCACAGGTCCATGGATGTATACAAATAACTGGATATAGCTTTGGAGGGGGGGCCCGTTAATTCCTTGCTCAGTGAAAGCCCAAATGTCCGGGAAAATAACACTGACATTTTTTCTATTTATTGCTTTTTTCCCAATGTGTTTTCGTATGCTGACCTGGAAGTTAACATCGAGAATTCTGACTCATTCCCGCAACAATCTGTATGAAATAATAGGAAATCAGACAGTTTGCATCCAGTGAAGAATGGGAGTGTCTCAAGGCAAACATGTCCTCATATCATGGGCTGGGGTTGCGTTTACTTGACATAAATCCCACACCGGAATGCATAAATAAACACAACAAGTCTAAACCCAGAGAAAAACACCCACTCACAACCAAAAAGACCACATGCAGAAGAACAATGAAACATTGCAGGAATTCTTCAGACATGATTAAGTGCCTGCAACGTCTCAACGTACATGTGGCAGCAATGTGAGATATTTAGCAGGGCCCACTCGACACAGGTGGCCCCAAAAAGCCAATTAGAGCAGGAGTGAAGTGTGTGACGGAGAACCTGGGAAATGGATCAGAAAAAGTGTAGTGTGAGCGGCAGGCGTACTTTCTTATTTTCATCTTGTCCTGCTGTTCAGTTTTCTTGTTTTTCCACGTCTAATCTCTAAGGAACAATCAGTGTTATCCTTATGTCTGCCCTCATGGCCGGATATGGTCCCTCCCCTGTACTTCCTGTGGTGTTGCAGATAAAAAAGTGCCACTGAAAACACTCTCTTTTCATGAAAATATTGCCTTTATACGAGGTTGACTCCCTGTCCTTGTAGCTGTGCCACCGCCGTACCCTAAAGTCCTGGAAAACATGGAAACTCAGACACAAATAGACATTTTACTGGAACAGCAACCTCGGCCTTACTTCCCAGCCGTGATTGAAAGCTGGATGACACCCACTGATTCAGAAGAGACCATAAAAAAGCTCTTTGTGCCCGCAGACATCACAACTCGCCATAGTGAGGGTTTACAGTAGGCCGAACATCTCTCTGAGTTTCTGCATCTAAGCCATGCAGACAGTATTAACTCCTATTTAAAAAAAAAGGGACATATTCTGCTCATTTAATTTATGTTAAATCAGGGGAATGAAAAGCAAATTATGTGCATGAATAGAAGCCACTTGGTGTGTGGAACAAATATTTAAAAAATAATGAAGTCAGCTCCAAATAAGGACAGATGCATCACAGCTTTCTTCCAGTAAACTGCAGTCTGAACCCCGTCACAATAAAAGCCTGTGCTCTTGACATGACCTGGGACATGCAAAATGTGTGTGTGTGTGTGTGTGTGTGTGTGTGTGTGTGTGTGTGTGTACAGTTGAGGGTTATTTTTAACTGGGCAAGCTCCCAACTTTGGGCTCATGTCACTGCTTTCCTCTCCAACGTCTTCTCCACAGTCTCAAGGAGAAAGAGGGTATTTTCTTCTACCACTTCTGCTCAGGCATGCACAGAGTTATACATGAGAAAAGACTTTCAAGTGACGTCTAAAAGAAACGGGAGCTCTTTATTCCCCGAGAACAATCTATTTTTGCAGCCGCCATCCTAGTAAAACATCCCACAGATGGTGCAACACAGAACCATAAATCACAGTGAAAAACAATATTTAAGATAAATGATAGATGTGGGAAACACTCTTAAATCAGCAGCCTGATTCAGCCCTTTGTTGTGTGTGACCCATGTGGTCAGATGTTGGTTTTTGAGGCTTAAAACAATGAAGTGACAAATATAGTAGGAATCAAAACCATGTGTCATCCATCGTTGGGACCTCATAGTATTTAGTGCCACAAAAATGCATAATAGGGCTCCTTTAAAAAAAGGCTCAGAGTACTTCTTCCACCTCTGCCTAAATTGTGCTTTGCCAAATCTGAGAGTGTCCGTGGGACCGCCATGACCTCGACACATCGACGCCGCCTACTTTTGTTTTCCTTCCCTTACGACTTATGCTTGGCGGGCAAAAGCACCGGCGTCAGCCAAAGTTTCTGTCAGTGCAGCGATAACTTTTCGTTTCCCTGCCTCTCCGCGGTGGGCACAGCTCTTCTGATAAAGGGGAAATGGGCAGCGGTCCACACGCAGCACACTGTCTGACTGAGGGGACTGTGGCAAAGGTGTTGACAGGATTCAAAGGAAGTGCTAGCACACCAGCTCTATGTGGAAAGGCTCTGCGAGGTGACCTTTACAGCGAGGCGTTTCATGGTTTCACAGTGCTGTTGTTCACGCACTTTACCAACACACACCTACAACAAAATCTGAGATTATTCCCCCATGCTACTTACTTTTTAAACAGCTGAATTTCCCAAATATTCGCTCCTCTAAGGCTCTTAAAACTTGGCAAGCACAAACAAATCTATTTACTTAACGGCAAAGTGTTCCTTCCCATGGTAGAGATCCTGTACTTTTATTTCGAAGGGTTTCGAAGTTGTTTATACAGTTAAACCTCAGCCTTCTGCTTCTCAAACTGCCCATCTTTCACTTTATTCACCCACGTTTTCCTGAACTGCTGGAAAAACATCCACCTTCACAAACTCTCAGAACAGGAGTTACAGTATTTCTGATGTAACCACCCCTGCATTTCCCAGAATGCCTTTGGAAAAGCAAAGGAACAACTCCTTTGTATTCAAGTAAATGTGCAGATACTCACCGTCATTGCACATGAAGCACTTGCAGACACACACACACAGACACAGGAGCACCACGGCCGCCACGCCGCACATCGACAGGAGGACGATGTTGGCCGATCCCACTGCAGCAAACACACACTTACAGTCAAATACAGTTTATGTTTAAAAGACATCTGGACTAAACGAGAGGTGATGTGGTCCCAGAATAACAACTCTGGACTCCATCAGAGCAGCCATAATTACACATGACTAAAATATCTAAGAATACACACATGAGAAAAACAAAGGGCCTGTTTCTGCTTCACCTCAGCACCCAGGAATGAGAAATATGACTGGTTTCCACCATCTTTGGCAACATTTTCAGACAGTTCTGATGCATAACTTGCACAGGTGTTTTCACTTGTGCTTTGTAAGATCTGCCTGCAAATAAGGGAAGCTGCTCAATTCAAAAAAGCGAAATATCTGCACAACTATTGTCACTTCAATAGTAGATAAACATATATATGTATACAGTTATTTATAGTGTGGATTTTCACCTGGGCTATCTTTATTACTTTCTAAGTCATCTTCAGGTTCATATTTGTATGTTGTGCCTCTACTGTTACATGTTTTAAATATTAGCGTCTCACCGTCTGTAGGCAGGGACACTCTTATAGGTTTCTCCAGGCCCGGGTGTTGCACCACGCAGGTGACGGACAGGTCCTTGATCGCTGATTGGAGGAGCACCGTGCTCGTCACCACAGTGGTGCCGTCGCCCTGATCGTAGGCAGAGGAAACGGGCGGTCCGAGCGTTCGATTCTCCCCGGGGATGTCCCAGGTGATCTCTGCTGGGGGACGGGAGCGGGCCGTGCAGTTGGCCTCAGAGACCCCCGAGGACGAGGTCACATGACTCACCTCTGGATTGGGTAGAACTGAAACACAGATAAGTGGCTGGTTATTATTCTTATATTGGATTGTCTGTCGCCTGTCAATCACTCTCCCTCCACAATGACACTAGTTTTTGTCCTCCGACCGGCCGCAGCAGCTATTCACTAACTGGTGATTTGTGTCTGTCAGCGGAGACAAAGCCCGTTGAGCAGAGCGAGGAGAAACACACACTGAGGCCTTGTGTCTGGAAACAGCGCGCCACTCATCCCCTCGGCTTTCACCCAAATTAAGCACGTCTTTCCCATCAGTCACACCCCTCCCTCTGTCAACATAAAACAAACTCACACATTGGGAGGGTAAACAGCCACTCACTTTCCTGGAACCATCGCTAACCACTTCTAATTCTGCTTTTAATGCTGTGGTTGACACCTCTCTGGAACAGTAGCGGGAAAAAAGAGGAGAGATGAGAGCGCCGTCTCCAGAACAGTAGTTCAATGACCTCTCACCTCCAGGTTTGTTTATAAAAGGCGCTTCCTTCCTTCTCCTGAGCCATGTGTTGGACACGCACACACACACACACACACACACACACTGCTCACAATGCATCGCCAGGACAAAGTGGAAAACAATCCTAAGTTGTGCAGTGTTTATGTTCAGCCTGTCATTCTGCATAACAAGTACTTTTGATAATTGAAGTATACTAAGCTGATTGTGTACTTTATATTATCCTGAAATGAGCCATTGTGCAGAATGAGTACTTTCACTTTTGGTACTTGAAGTATATGTTGATGCTAATACTTTTGTACTTACAGTACATTTGGAAATCAGGACATTTAATGGAGTATTTTAAGACCATAGTATTTCTAATACTATGCTAATTTTCAAGTTTCATAGTTGTACTTTGTGCCTCTACTGTGACATGTTTCCATGCTTTAATGTCCAAAAAGGTCTTTATTTTTCTCATACTAAGCTTTAAAGTATCTTAAAGTAGGTCAGGGTCCTTAACCTAGATTCTATTAAAAGGATCTCAACCTATTTACTCCAAACACTTACCTGGCATACACTTTCGCATTTGAGGAATTCCGGCTCAGTGTCACTTACAATAAGAAAACACATAGTACACATGCGCTCACCGTAGACGGAGAGGCAGGCGGAGCCGCTCTTGGTGCCGTCCGGGTAGGCGTGGAACTCGCAGGTGTAGCAGGCCTCGTCCTGCGCACTCACGGCCTGGATGGTGAGCTGGGTGTCGTCCAGCGTCCGGCTCAGGCTGAACCGACGCCTGTAGCGCTCCTCGATGTTGTGGTGGCCGCGCTTGGTGTAGGACGCCACGGTGGAGGTGTCGCCCTGCTCCGCCGTCTTCCTCCACAACACCTGGTGCACCTTCTCAGGCAGGCTGTACTCGCAGGAGAGGGTGACCGGCCTGCCGCTCAGAGCCGTCCTGTTGCCCTGTAGGCTCACTTTACCTGACACAAGTCAATATGAAAGATAAAGAATTTATTTGTTTTGTGTTTTGGGTTCCCTGTATAAATTGAACTGTCAATTAAGCAAAATGTAATATAAATAATAATTAAAAAAAATTATATTATTGAAATGTTTGAGTGACGAATTATTCAGTCTGTGTTGTTGCTTACATGTTTATTTGTCTGTTGATTAATTTCTGCTGTACAGTAAAAACTTTACAGCACAGTGGCTTGTGTCTAACGACAGGAGCCTGGGTGTAATTAAACAGTGTGTGCACATTTAATAGGAACAACAGGAAGGGTACAGTATCTCGCTGGGTGGGCTTCTTCCCTGTGGATCTACAGGTTCATTAGCCCTCCACTTCCTGTCTCATAGGAGAAATAGTTAGAAAAACAAACTCCCTTTGTAACCCTAATTTGTCTCTGTGGAAAGAGGAACAAAGGTGGAATTGGTGAGGTTTAAGCAGGACTGACCGGTGACGCTGACGCACGTGGCCCCCTCCAGCGGGCCCCTGGGAAACACGTCGAAGATGCAGCTGTAGCAGCCCTCGTCCTCGGACCCCACCCTCTGGATGGTGATGTAGCTGCCGTTGCTGTGCGAGGCGTTGAGCTGCACGTTGGGCTCCTGATGGCTGACGCGCACCGGCTCGCTCGGCTCGTACGCCAGGAGGACCTTCTTGTGCCGGTCGAGCCACCGTACCTGCCGCACGGTGTCGCCCGTCTCCGTGGTGACGGAGCAGCCGAGCAGCAGGGGGAGGCCTGCCTCTGCTGTTACACTGGCAGGAGCTACCACCTGACCTGAAATCAGACAGAGACATTTTTTATTAATTGGTGGCACCTTGATATATCGTTGACATCCACCTGGATCAATGTTTTATTTAATTTGTGTATATATATATATATATATATATATATATATATATATATATATATATATATATATATATATATATATATATATATTCACATTTTCATTTTAACATTTGGATTGTCTTTGTTGTGAATGTATTATCTTTTTTAATGTATATACACAACACCTATTGCGCATCTTCTGCCATATTGTGTGAACTTTTTTAAGCAGAAATTCTCTTTGTTTTTTAGTCGTTCATGGTTGAATTATGTTTCCACGTTGAACAAATGTATTTTCTTAAAGATTTTAAGGTAAATCAGGGTGAGTAAGTGATAAAGAAATGGTGCTTCTGTGGGCATCATCAAGGCCACATTTCTTTCAAACAGAAGACACCTTATTTATAAGGAAACTGAGCTCACTAGAGTTAGATTTTCCTCCATAAAATGAAAACTATAAGGAATATGAAACATACCTTGCGTCCTGGACACAGCCAGTCCTGAGATCCAGAGCAGCACACACAGGAGGGCGGGTCCACACATCGCACACTGAGGCCGGGTTACCAACACACACGATCTGAGCCAGAATCACATCCAGGCTGCTGCTGCAAACACAGACACTGTCAGAAAACCTGTACAGAAACTATGAGGATGAGGAGGCTGAGATGAAGACATACCCCGCTCAGAGGTCCAGTGTTGTTGAGCTGCTGCTGGTCAGTACAGTCTCTGCATCTCACTCACACACCGCCTGCTGCAACATGAGCCAGAGGATGACATTAGCCATGACATCATCATAACAGATTACACTCTTTACTTAACACTGGAAAAAAACTACACAAATGTCCTCATCTTGCAGCTTTGGGACATTAGTTGCAGTGATGGTAAGTACATTTAGTATTTTGACATACTTTAACTAGACTTGAGTAGCCATTTTATGCTACATATGATCATACTCCTCAATTTGAAGGCAAATATATTACTTTGAACTCCACTTAATTTATGTCACAGCTTTCTACAAATTCAGATTATTGGCTAATACAAAATATAAACCAACTAAGAGCCGGCCAGCTAACCAATCAGAGCAGACTGGACTCTGGTTTTAGACAGAGGGTGAAAAGAGGTGCTGCAGCACAGGCAGTATGAGAAAAATAAAGAGCTTTTTGAACATTAAAGCATGGAGACATGTCACAGTAGAGACACTAAATATAAACATGAACCTGAACATGAGCAGAATAGGGCCCCTTTAAGTGCAAAATCTACTAGTATTTTTTCTAGCACTGATTAGTTGCCATGGAGCTGCAATGTACAAGCGTCAACAACAAACAGATGCTGAGTCAGGACACGTGCCCTGGGGTCTAATGCAGGTTTTACGTGATAACCTACGTGCAGTAAAGCCACGATCATCCGGCGGTAAAAACAAGCCGACACACTTTGATGTCTAGACTACCTGGAGATTTCTAAATCCAAACACAGAGAAATTACAGGATGGTGATGCAAGGTGTAATGAGGAGTCACTACTGGATCACCACAGGAGTGTAAGGGTGTGTGGAGGGTAAATGTACCACTCTCAGGTCATTCTTTGGACAAAAGGCTGGAAACAGCAGGGATCAGACTCTAAAAACCACATCTCAGGGCTGTGTGTGTGTTTCTTTTACAGTGCCAAACATCTGGATTCAAACATGGAGCCTTCTGTTCAGCTCAAGTTAAATCACTTTGTCACTGCTGATGTCTCAAATATGATCCCATCAATCAACTCTAAGGGCTTTTATTGTGCAAAACTAGCAGGTAGAGCTTAAAAAGGTAATGAGTTTCACTATAAGGAGAGCTGACACTTCAAGAGAAGGACTAAAATCCTAAACTACATCCAGATGTGTACTGGACTGCTATGATTAGAAGAAATAATCCACAACTTTCTAAAACAAAAATGCACTTTAGGTTAATTTTTCATGCACAAATGTCAGAAAATCCAGTTTGAGACTCTAAAATATGGAGATGTTACAATTTTTCCCTATTAAAATCATATTTAACTGAATAGATTTGTGTTTTGTACACAAATGAATGACCTTTTTCACTTTTTTCCCACATTTCTTTCACAAAACGAAACGCTGAAACTGTATTTTTGTATAAAAAAAAGAGGAATTGCAATGTAAAATAATTTCACCCACAGAAAAATAGTATAACTGGACTTATACATCCAGAAACACTAAGAAAACAGCAAGATGTTTATAAATAAGGGTGTAAGCAAGTCAATTAAGCTTACAGGTAATTAACTTAACTGACGCGGATTTAAACTTATTTTGAAATGTAGGTCAGTGACACGGTGTGCGAGTGCGAGTTAATGATGAGGGAAAACAACACCTCGAGAAGACGTTAAATGTCGTTTTCAAAGTGTTACAACATTCATATCTTCACAGACATATCCCAAAAAGTTTCACAATTACACTAATGTAGGTGTTTTTACATTGTTGGAGGAAATAAACCAACTACAAACATTTTCAAGTTGCTCCATATCTTCATATTTTCTGCAGCTAAAATCGGAAGAAAGCATCAAACTCACCCCCTGGCCGATGAAAACACTGAGAGTTCCCGTATGTGAGGTGTTGTCTGAGCTGCAGGTAATGTGAGAGTGCAGCATGCTTCAGGTTTAACTCACAGAGCAGCGCCCAGAGTTTCCGGCTGCTGCATTCACTGCCTGATCTCTAAGCATCAGATCAGTGCAGTAATGTGGAAAGTGCGACCTCCAGTGGCCATGCGACGCAACTGCAGCCCAACAAATGCACCTGACACACTTAGCAAAATATATTTCTTAGAAGATTATTTATCTATGTCAATATGTTCTGGAAGTACCTGATTATCATTACTTAATATTGCCCCACTGTATTTTCTAAACTACCAATACAATTATATTTTATCTGGGGTTTGTTACTTCTTTTTTTATCTCATAATATACACCATTAATATAGAAAACCAAAATCTTACAACTCCTTTACCTTACTTGTAACATTACCCTTTAATAAAGTTATTATGATTTATTTTCAAAGCCCCAAAATTCCACCCTTAAGCCGTAATGCTTATAAAATAACAAAATCAACACAAATTTAGTTTTGAGATTTTATTTTACAACATTATATATATAATCAGTTTGAAAAAATACCCAATCATTTCAAGATTGTGATAATTGCACATTTTGTAAAGCACATATTCTGTGTTTTTAGTAGTCGTAGTAGCAGGTGAGTCTTCTACAGTGTTTTTTATTTTAAATTGTGTACTCTATACGTCAATTCATGTGCAATGCAATTACATGCAAAATAAATTCCAATTTGAGATCAATAAAGTATATCTAATCTAATATCAGATCATTTTATATTAAAACAAATACAAAAAGTATAAACAAATATAAAAGAAGACAAATATGTACAAAAAAAAGGTCCACATTATGTCACAGATTAAGTACAAATATCTAAATGGCTGTTCATGAGTCTTTCTGATTGCTGGATATTTTCCTATGAACTGGAACAGACATGTTGAGTTATAGTTTCAGGACTATATAACTGTTGTGGCTCTACAGTCCTGAGAGATTTAGTTTGTGATCATGAAAAAAGATTCTTTTTAACTTTCAGATTTGATGTCTCGGAAGGTTTTTCTTTTTTCACAGAAGAACATCGTAGCCGTAGCTCGTTCTCTTCCATCATTAACGGTGTGCAGGTCCTTCAGATAAAAACAAGAAGCAGTTTCAAATAAGTTCTTGGGAAGTAGGAATCAAGATAAATATTTATAATAAAGGAATAAACTGACTTACTCAAGAGAGTCTTTGGTTGATTTCTGAGGTGTCTTGGTCCTCTCAGAGTCCTTCTCCGACCCACTGAAGGATTTAAGAAGAAGAAGACATTTAATGTATTATATATTCACTTTGAGGCATAGCATTGTGCCAGACTAGGACTACATCTTAACCTATAACATATTATTAGTTGATTATATTTTGCATTATTAATTAGAAAATTGAAAGTGACTAAAGGTATGAAATAAATGTAGTTTATGTAGATGTCCTGTTTAAAGGTGAAAGTGTTTTTTGTCCAGTGGGAAAGGTGCTTTAATAGGAGTAGAGTTAAAAGTATAAAATTACCTTTTCAGATGTCTTCTTCTACACAGGAAGGCGATGATTGCAACAGCAACACACACACAGAAGAGTACCACAGACACAATGATCAGAGCCAAAGCTGTGAGAAAAGATGGAAAAACATGAATAAAGCAAAATACAGATAGAATTGTCATACTGACTTAAGGTCACCTACAGGATAACTTACCAACACCACTGTTATCAGGCCGGGAGTCTTCTTTAGAACCTGGAAAATAAAAACAATGAGCTATAGAGAAATCGTTAATTTTCTTGGATTTTTGTGGAAGTGTCTCTCACCTTTAATAGCCGACATGTTAACCTCAGAGATCGTCATGGACGCCTCTTTCTGAGGAGCCGAGAGAACTTGTGCGGCACATACAACCTCTCTGCTGTTGTTGTGAAGACGAGCTGTCACGGTGACAGTGAATGTTCCGTTGCTATTGGCGACAGATGTAGAGTTGTGAGGAAGAGTCAGGGTTACCGTGGGAGCAGGTCGACCTGTAGCTGAGCAGGAGACCACCGAGTCTACGACGTGCAAAAAGGGTCCGTGCAGCTCTGCAAAGAGAAACAGATTTTAATACAGAGAAGGCAGATGAGGGAATGGGAACCGCGGTGCATTGTGGGACGTTGATATTTAGCATCCAAAATTCATAAAGTACACACAAAATACATTTCCCCTTAACTCCGTCTGTCTGGTGATGGGAGTTAGCACCTACACCTGCATGCTATTAAAATGAAGTATCGTATCCTTAGAAGATGGCTGACCTGCTGTTGATGACGTCCCATTCCCTAAAATAAATAGGTTTTTTAACAAAGTCTCTTACCATAGATCTGGAGGCAGGTTATCCCGATGAAAGCACCTTCAGGGATGGTGTTAAACAGACAGCGATAGCATCCTTCATCTCGCTCCGTGACGTTCATGATATTTATGGAGCAGTTCTGCAGTCCAGCAGTTTTAAACTCCACTCTTCCATTAAAACCAGGATTCACTGTCCGACCAAACTTTCTGGTGTAAGTAGCGATATTTTCCTCGCCATCGCCCGCAGGGAGGACTTTCTGCCAGGTGACTTGCAGAACATTCTTGGATTGCATGAGCTGACACTGTAAGCATGACTCTTCTCCCACTCCTGCCATCACAGTGTGCTGGGTCTCTACCAGAGCGCTCAGACCTGCAGGAGGGGACAGTTTCAGGGAGAAACATTACTTCCAACAGTAAAAAAACAGTGAGGATTTATATATTCAATGCCTGCAATTGCATGCTTGAGACGTCATTTTTCTTCTTAGAGCAGGAAAGACATGCATTTTGCTTCAAGATGTCTTTATATACTTTTTTTAAACACAGTCCTCAGACACTTTCAATAGTTAAACTCAGTACATACAGTTCAAATAGTTAAAACTAACTATAAGGTCATTATTCTGACATAACAGGTTTTAACGTAAAATGCAGTGTTACCTTCTTTTAAAAATCGAACTATGAATATTTTTACACTGCACTGTAACTTCATGTATTTTATAGCCTGTTCCATGTATATGTTATCCTCTTTGCTTTTAATCAAATGTTTAGTAGTCATTTTATAATCTCGCTGAATTATTTCTCAATGCTCTTAATGTCTTTCATTTTTGTAAAGCACCTTGAATTGCCTTGTATTGAAAGCTGCTATACAAATATAGTTGCCTTGTGGTGACGTTTTAGTCAGAAAGTAATTTGTATCTTTTCAAAATACGATATAAAATATACATTTTATGACACAAATAATATTATCCTTTTATTTAACCGCCAAAACGTACTACCCTTCCTACTAAACAAAGAACAACAACGCTACAAAGTTCACCCAGCGGTGTGTTTAAGAATAATAAATAAGGTTATAAAACATTAATGTATCTTCTATTTCTTACCTTTCTGAAATAGTCCAAACGCACAGAGGAATATAACCGCATGTCGAGCCATCTTCACCTACATTAACCGCCTAACGTTCAAATCATAGACTGTATATATAAAGGTTCAAATTCAAAACTTTCACTGACAGCTTCCGGTCAAATCGAAACTAAATCATTAATCGTTAACGAAAGAAGCACTCAGATATGGGTTGCAGTCGAATAGTCCAAAAATCAGCTCCTAAATTCTATCGTCTATTCCTTGAGTGAAACCCATCGGGTTAAGGGATAGTGGATAGGAGAATTCAAAAGGATTTAGGAGAAGAGACTGCGGTACTTTAGAGAATCCGACTGCACTTTCACTATCCGACGTGTTTATGATGCGCCAGCGGACGTCATAAATGTGCGTCTGCTGCTGTGGGGAAACTATGGAAACTACAGTTTTCTATACAGCGGACTACAACATGGATGTAATAAGAACGAGGGACTACTGTAAACTCATCTAGAAACTCTGCACCGTGCTCTGATGCTGTTGTTTTATGCTTTATGAACGGGGACAACAGAGAAACATATTCTTCATGACCAAAGTTGGAATTGAAATAAAAAAGGAAAGTGAAAGTCCTGCATTCAAAAGGTTACTCAAGTAAAAGTACAAAAGTATTTGTAGTACTCATTATGCAGATTGTCCCATTTCAGAATCATTTATATGATATGATTTATAACGATTGATCATTAAAGTGTTATCAAAGCTGGTAAAGGTGCAGCTAGTTTTAATGACTTTTATATACTACAGGGTAGCTTGTGAATTTACTCACTTTATTTCACATCATTAATCAAAATCTGTAAGTAACTTAAGGGACTAATACAAGTAGTTGAGTATAAGTACAATATTTGCCTATGAATTGTAGAAGACAGAGAAAAAATGAAATACTCTTACTTAAGTACAGTACTCGAGTAAATGTACTTAGTTACTTTACACCTCTGGTTTTATTAACCCAAAATCTAGTTAGAGAATAAATTATTTATAACACACAGTTTCAACACGTTGAACATATTGCAGATAATAGTTTAATAATCCAGTGTAAAACAGTGATGCAACAGTAAATGAATACACACAATTAGCTTTTTAACACATATAGAGCCCTACAGTTACAGTTTATGAGGAAATATGTCTGTGGTGCAATAAATAACATTTGGACAGAAACGTTAAAGTGCAAAACTGCCAGAAAAGTGCAAAATAGCAGCAACATACATATATTATCATTATTACATGTTACTTGTTAGACGCTTTTATCCAAAGCGACTTACATATTCAATACTGTGGACAATCCCCACAGGAGCAATTTGGGGTGAAGTGTCTCAGGGACACAACGACATGCTGACTGCAGTGGGGTTTGAACCTGTGCTGCCCTTATCCCAACACCAAGGCTCTACCCACTGCGCCACACGCCATATATGATGTTAAATATGATGTATAATTAATAAATATAATAAATATAGATTCTTATTGTTGACTTAAACAATCACCTGGTTTGCTCTATAATCAACTTAATTAGAGGTCAAATTTGCTGCAAAATTAACACAATAATATATATTTTTCTTCCTGTGATTTTCTTCCTGCTTTCTCTTTCTTCCCCACACAGCACACCTTGCACCAAAACAGTTTTTCATATCTTCCTGTTAATGAAAACCTTTTATATTGCACTATGCTGCCGTCACTCTCACCCTGAATAACAGCGAAGTGCTTTCTACATGTGATGGATTAAACTTGAAAGTAGACAGTGAAAAAATCCTTTTGTAAACATTTGACCACTCCTGAACTTTGCTGATGCATAAAGTGCTGAATAATTAAATTACAAAGAAATGTTTTAAATACTATCTGTGATCCTTGGTTTGCAGCTTTTATATTAAACACTATTAAAGGTTACATTAAAACTAAATTTAAATCATTATTGCCCATTTTCCTTTCTTCTGGTCTCCTTAACCTGCCAGGAAGAAAGAAAAGCTTGTTAACCCTACTTGTAATACCTCACTATAAGGAGAAGTATGTACAAATGTTAAATATCTCACCTTGTTCGCTTTATTGCAACAACAACAACGATGATGATGATGATGATGATGATGAAAGTGACTGAAACTACAGCAGAAGTCACAAGTGCAGTCCCTGAGGTGGACTGTGTTTTCCCTGCACACAGAACAAGATTAAGGTTAATGACCGTTAAAAGAGAAAGAGGAAGGTGGGAAATGTCAGGGTAACATGATCTGTCACGAGTCGACCCAGAGAGCAGATGATGACGCAGCAAATCATTGTCCTGCTGGTCAACATGAAAGCTAAGAAGAAGTGAAACTGAAACAACATCTAAAATTAGGGGGCTTTACTGCACAGCTGACTCTGTTTACACAGTCTCGAGCTCTGGGAGTTTTTTGACTTCTTGTAATGTGCAGTATGAGGAAACTTACTGTCAATGATGAGTCACAGCATAGCAGTTTAACAATAGAAGTGTGGCGTACCGGCAGTAAACAAAGGAGACACTTGTAGGATATTACAACTTTGTGTTAAAAAAGTTCCATCCTGGTTAAAGTTACAGAGGGGGGAAATCCGGCAGCCATAACACCAGCTTTGCCAGATTTAAAAGCGCCCTTACATTTTTTTAACTGGAACCCAGAGTAAAATGCTTTTTATAGCTTGATATGGAATGTGAGTATGAGGGTGTCATACTCACATTCCTTTAAGTGAGTATGACACCTCCTGTGCCGACACTGTGGGCAGGGTGTGAAGTCAGTAAACATCCTTCCAGTCAGTCAGTATAATAATTCCGCACATTTCCGGAACTTCTACAGGATGCTGATCATCATGAGTAACTTCCAGCTAAAGAACATGTAATACAAAAGGATTGTCATGCATACCTTCCTCTTCCCTGGCAGGTAAATAAAAGGGAATCCTCTCCCTCCTCTGTCCCATGGCTCCACTGTTCAGCAGGCAGTCCACATGTCCTTCCCTCCCAGCAGGGAGTCGCAGTGTGATGTTGCTGCTGCTGGTAAACGTCTGGTCTCCATTTGCTACTGTAGTGATCAGCTGCCGGTGTGTGTGGGTGGCTTCAGAAGGGATGTCCCACTGTATGGTTGGAGCTGGTTTTCCTGTAGCAGAGCAGCTGAACACAACCTCTTCTTCCTCCTCTTCCTCAGGGTCACTGCTGGGAGCATGCACTTCTGTTTTAAAACTGGATATTCCTTAGAATAGAAAATAAGAAAACACTGACCTAAATACTTTGCAGGCTTGAGGAGTAACTGATTACAGTTACATGCAAAGAGACGTAATGAGATTATTGTTGCAAAAAACTAAAAAGAGAATAATGTGTTTGTTGCAAAAGGATCAGATTTGATTTTTTCCTTGCAAGCTGTACTGTTCAGAGAGCACAGCATTTTCTGTCAGTTTAGATCTTATTTCTGCTTTTTAAACTGTAGTATATGTGCTCATGTTTTTCATTGTTGTGTATACTTTACTCTTTAATTTATTTGCATTGCATATGATATTTAGGTAATCCAAGCAATTACATTATTTGGACTTTTTCCCTACATGTTGTTGCATTTACCTTGCACTGTGAGGCATATCTGCTTCCTCATGGACGCCTCAGGAAACACGTTGAAGACGCAGATATAACAGCTTTCATCCGCCCAGGTGACGTTGGCCAGAGTGATGGAAGATGAGCTGAGCGTCGCCTCTGTGAAGATCACCTTCCCTCTGTAGGGATCATTCACATGCTCCCCAAACCGCTTACTGAACGTCGCTAAATTCTCTATGGGCCTGTCCGGGAAAAACCTTTGCCATGTCACCTGCTGCACACCTATTGGGAAATGGAAAATTTCCAATCAACCATTTTTTTCCAAGTACTAATTGGACTTGGTAAATATTACAATTTTACCAACCAAACAACCAGCAAGCCAGACAGACAGTCAGTCAACCAATGAATAAATAAATACAGTTTTCCCTACCTGTCGGGTTGGCTACAGCACATCCATATTTGGAATCCCGTCCATATGCCACTGTCGTATTTCCATAACCAGTAATCTGCGACATGGATGCTGATAAGAAATGAAACAGCTGTGTCAGTGTATGAGAATGAAAGTAAAACCTGTGCTTCAAACATTCAAAGAAATAACAAGGATTCACTTTGACTGTGAATAAAATACTAAGCTTATCTGTAGATTTTCAAAAGAGAAAAAGTCCTAGCCTTTAACATATGATATCAAATCACAAAATCACTTTAACAATTCTACAAATTAAACATAGGCAACATGATATTATACATTTGACAACAAAAGATCTGGATATATATTCTCTAACAGTATGCAGTGAATACAGAAGGGTAACCCTCTTCTTACCTGTAAACAGCAAAGCAGTCATGGTGAGGATCAGTAACATCTTGTTCTGTTGCTGCTGCGTTCAAGTACACTTTCAGTTCTGCCTCTCCTGCTTTTAAAGGGCAGAACAAAACTGAAATGAAACTGAAGGAGCCGGAGGGGAATCTACAACTACACATCAGCTCTTATTGATTTGTTTGAGATTAAGTGCTCTGATAGAAAAAAAGGTTGGCTTTTTGTGTCATTAAGAGTTTTAAACAAAATAAATATACTCTCTGCAGAGATGTCTGTCAGGGAAAGTAACTGAGTACATTTACTCATACTTTGCAGATTCATATCATTAATAAATCATTTAAATCATCTTCTGGATGATGAAGTACTTTAATGGAATAAGACACCCAACAGTAAAAAAAAAAGTACATTAAAGACAGCTTCACCATATACAGATGCAAACAATTACATTTGAATTATCATCCAGTTGTATGAGTAGTTTTAGTGTTTTAAGCATAGTATGATAATACTTTTTGCACTTTTACTTAATGAATGAATAAATAAATAATAATACATTTTATTTATCAAACGCTTTTACAGGTGCTTTTCGAACAAAAATAAATCGTATCTTCTAAAAATAAATCTTATCTTATATTTGACTTTAAAATCACATAACTTGGCTCTTATTGTAAATGTGAATTCCAGTAAATGTGTCTTTACCTTCAGTAATTTGTAGTAAAGTAAGTAAAAATCCCAGAGCAGAAGTTCCCACAGAGGTGTCATGGTCTAGAGACCATTTCCCCTCAGTGTGGTGGACGCTCTATCAAATGTAAAGAGTGATACCAATGTAAGGCTGTACATTATGAGCCACAGTTTACTCGAGCTGAACTGGAAAGCCCATGAGAAGGCAGTCCTATCTCCATCTCTAAAACAGAGAAATGCTGTTTTCAGAGAAATACAAGTCCTGGTTTTGAGTTTAAATTATTCCTGGATTCACATTTTTGTAAAGCATGTTTCACCTCAATATTTAAAGGGTTCCTATTAGGCTCATGTTCAGGGAGTTTGTGGGAGTGGGAGAGAAACTCCCTCTGGAGGGAACAGAGATTGTAGCCTTTGCAGACCATTTACATGCACAAAAACCTATTCACTATAGGAAAGGCCCCAGGAGATCACCAAAAAGCATACAGTGCCCCTTTAAAATCATTTTAGTTATATGATTTCACGTTTAGTCATCCTTCATAACATTCCTGAATGTTTTGTCATGAAACTTTTGAGTTTCAGGAAGTATCACAGCCCCGCTAACAGGAAGGATTCAAAGAGGGAACACAGACTTGAAGCCCAAAGCGGGGTTAAACCCAGGAAGTTTGATGTTTGATTGGCAACAAACACTCATATCATTAAATCTCTTGTGTAATCTTGTTTATTTCCTCTGAATTTTTTTATTTTATCTTTGGAAAGAACCTAGCTCTAATTCTGTGGAAGAGGCCTAATACTATAATTTGCAGCCTTGGGGATAAAAATGAATGATGATATCATTATCACATTAATTCATGCTATAAAAACCTCTAAAGTCATTAAGATAACACTCTAAGTAGGAAAGTCCCAGGTTTAAATATAGTATGAAGGTGTTTCACAGAAAGACTATCTTATATCTACCATGTAATTTAAACACCACGTATACTTTGGAAATTTAAAACTATCAGCCTGGGAAGTACCTGTGCTACCTGGCAGCAGCTAAATAAGTCACAAATGCAAAACAACTTTAGAACAACCAACAACAGTGTGATTTTGCTGACAGTGTGACAAAGTTATAGGGGCCAAATCCGGCAGCACCAACACCTGTGAACAACCGCTCACTACTAGACCACCAGCGCCCCTGCTCTGCATGACCCTATTATCACAGCAGGAAGTCACTTTATTTTGGTAACAACTTTTACTTTAAGAGTAGAACATCCCAAAGTGTATCACTAAGTGCTTTCTGAGCATGCTATCAAAAAAGGATTGATTAAAAGTGGCTACACTGTAGAAAAACTCAATAATAAGTATGGCAGTGAAAGCATCAAAATGACCTTTTAAGTATCAAAATTGCAAATATTTATTATAGTAATTTACTCAAACATAAATCCCTGCCATCAAATTGCATTAGAATAAATGTTCCATGTCATTTTCATGACTAAACAATTGCTATTTGTTGTTTATTCTAAATGAAATATGTATCTAATCTAATTAATGATAGTATAATATAATATGTTCTTATTCTGGATCTGATTTACGCCCAAAAAAACAACAACTTAGTTTGTACTATTTATTTTTAAGACAGTTTGCTGATTTTTATCATTTGTACAGTGTGATATAATAACAGCTCCTAACAATTGTAGTCATTACACTCCCTTGGGACACAGGATTATTCACAAAGTAAAACAGTGTCCTCTTGTGGGAAACAGTTTGTTCACAAGCTTCCAGAAAGAGTTTCCTCTGTGGCAGAAACATGCGAGTTATTGGGATTATTCATATTTATCCTGACGGTTGAATAAAGCCCGCTCTCTCTCTGCATGAAGGTGCTGTACGGCTCTATGTCCTCTTCCTGCAGAAACACACGTGTATATATTTATATTAAAACAGATTAAATAAAAACACATAATTGAAGATGTTAAATGTATAGGTACGTTACCGTGTTTTGGGGATGTGGTTGTCGTCTGTTGGGTTAAAAAAACAATGCATTAGTATTGATGCTGCTTCACACTGCAGTTTTATTTAAACAACAGGAAATGAGAGGCAGTGTCTTTTTTTATATGAAACTGAAAGACAAGAACGCCACACCCAAGACTGCAGTGCATTTAAATATAGCTACCTCTTAAGTGCTTCTCTGTAGATGAACCCGAGGATAACTGCAGTTATGATCATGAATACAGCTGCACCAATCAAAATACCTGGGATCTGCATTTGTGTTGAACTGATTTCCTCTCTGTCTTCTAAAATACAATAAAGAAAAACATGATTGTTAGAAATTTGACACTTGTATTCGCTCTATTTGTAAGAATGTACACACAGTTTGATGTAATATTGCATTTACCTTCCACAGTGATTTTCAGATGGTAGATATCTGTTCCCTCAGGATTAGAACATTCACAGGTGTGGTTCCCACTGTCCTCTGGTGTTAAATTAATCAGGTGGAGAAACACAGTCTGATTCTCTGTCTTCAGAGAGAACCTGGAGTCACATGTTTGCACGAAGCCCTCTATCGGTTCATACAGCAGACGACACTCTGTTCTGTTCCTTTCTGTTTTGATCTTACACACTATGAATGTGATGGGACTCTGTGTAGTATTAACACATATTTCAGTGACGTCTGGTCCTCTCCTGATGGTTTTCACTATAGTCACTGCAAGAAATCAAAAGTTAAGAAGCTTATTTTTAGATTTTTTTTGTTTTAACACATTGCAAAACGAGCACAAACTAGTGCATCCCCACTGCCTGAAACACCTCTGTTGGACTCCTCTGGTTACTTCCTGAACATAGTGACATCCCTATTGAACACTCAAGCTTCTATTGGCTAGTGCTCCAACACATTGTACGTGAAGCGCTAAGGGGCGGGACTTCTCTAAACAGAGCCGACCAGCTAACCAATCAGAGCAGACTGGACTCTGGTTTTAGACAGAGGGTGAAAAGAGGTGCTGCAGCACAGGCAGTATGAGAAGGATAAAGAGCTTTTTAAACATTAAAGCATGGAAACATGTCCCAGTAGAGACACTACATACTGATATGAACCTGAAAATGAGCAAAATAAGGCCCCTTTAAATGCTATTTAAGGTGAAAGAGCAGATATTAAACTTAAAAACTATGCAGAAAGTTTGAGTTAGCAGCTGTATTTGTAGATTTTGTGAAAACGAAATCATATTTTAATCCCACTAAAGAAAACTGAATCTGTTAAGATGTCCTCTTTAAACCAAAGACAGGTAAAATCAACTTGCATACATTTTTTAAAACGTGTTTTCTGTTCATTACCTTCACACGCAGTCAGTGGCAGAAGCAGAACGAAGAACAGTCTCCATTTTGCTTCCATTACCGGTCAAGAAGCGAGTGTATCCTGCTCTGAAGAGAAGAGGACGCACATCTCTGAACACCTAAACCTCACACTCTCACATAGGTGGTGAGAAATGTCATTAAAGGAAGTGCTGACAGGAGCTTCTGCTTTCAAAAGACGACACTCTTACTATATCCTAACACTTCTTATGCCGGTGTCGATGCAGATCGGTGGGTCTACAAGTGTAGCGTTCATTGGTCTTGAGGTTAGTTTGAGTTGTACGTCACAAAACGTGCCAATACTGAGTTGTCTTCTCTGTGGTCAACCCATATTTAGAGGCCTGAGCTCGGGCTGTGAATAGAAAGCGGCAACTCAATGCAATTTTGGTTCCTCACGTCTTTAACAAGTAAACCAGGGTGTCGTCTGCAGACAGCATTTTTACATGGTGACAAAAACCTACCTCACTTCATGCAAGACAATTCACTTTGTTCACACGGAAACACACTGTGCACAAGAAGTCGAATATTTAGGGGTTTTAATTCTTCAGTTAGCAATCATGCAGTTGTAATGTATTTTAAAATCCCAATAATTAAACACCAATAGCCAGTCTAAGTGGTCCAAGTAAGACACCATTTTTAGACAGTTTTACACTCAAGTTAGCTCATTCTTTGTCTTTCATAAAAATCCATCATTAAACCTGACAAGTTTTAATAATAAATGCTGATTTGTTTATGATACAAAGGAATATTATTGTAGGATCATCTTAAAAAGTTGCCAACATGTTATACAGTGCTGTTTACTTGATTTTTGGTTAAACGTTAGCATAGAGTTTGCAGCTTGCATCCGTCTCTCTGCCGGCTGAGTTAGAGACACTCTGGTCGAGATCACTGTCTGGCTGTTGGAGGGCTGTGTAGGGGTCAGCAGGGTCATCTTCATCCTGTAAAAATACTAATCTTAATGCAATACTTGTTTTAAAGAGGCCCTAATATACTTTTTGGGGGTTTTCTTTTACTGTAATAACTGTGATATATAGGTTTTGATCATCATTTATACATCATTTTATACACATTTACTGACTGCTTTCTGAGTTTAAAGAAATCATCACTCACCAAATTGCCGGGATTTTCACACACAGATGATCCAGATGTGGCTGACCTTGAACAGACACTTTAAAGAAAGGAAGAGTCAATAAAACACCAAATACACACAGAAAATAAAGCTCATCTTCAAGAGATATTCTGAATATGAAAGAAGTGTCTCACCCTTGATGTATTCTCCTGCAGACACACCAGATGGTAACTGCAGTTATGATGATGAATACAGCTGCACCAATCAAAATACCTGGGATCGGTATTTGTGTTGAAATGCTTTCGTCTCCATCTTCTAAAATGTAATAAAGAAAAACATGATTGTTAGAAATTTGACATTCACTCTACTTGTAGAATGTACACACAGTTTGATGTAATATTGCATTTACCTTCCACAGTGATGTTCAGATGGTAGATATCTGTTCCCTCAGGATTAGAACATTCACAGGTGTGGTTCCCACTATCCTCTGGTGTTAAATTCATCAGGTGGAGAAACACAGTCTGATTCTCCGTCTTCAGAGAGAACCTGGAGTCACATGTTTGCACGAAGCCCTCTATCGGTTCATACAGCAGACGACACTCTGTTCTGTTCCTTTCTGTTTTGATCTTACACACTATGAATGCGATGGGACTCTGTGTAGTATTAACACATATTTCAGTGACGTCTGGTCCTCTCCCGATGGTTTTCACTATAGTCACTGCAAGAAAAGTAAAGATAAGAAGCTTATGAGGGTATTTGTTAGTCCATCACATTGCAAAACTAGCACCCCCCCCCCCCCTGCCTTAAACACCTCCGTTGGACTCCTTTGTTTACTTGTGGAAGATAGTGCCATCACTATGTAACACTCGCTTTTCTATTGGCTAGCGCTCCAACTAATTGTACGTGATGGAGATGTCCCGCCCCTTAGCCTAAGCAGAGCCGGCCAGCTAACCAATCAGAGCAGACTGGGCTCTGGTTTCAGACAGAGGGTGAAAAGAGGTGCTGCAGCACAGGCAGTATGAGAAAAATAAAGAGCTTTTTGAACATTAAAGGATGGAGACATGTCACAGTAGAGACACTACATACTGATATGAACCTGAGAATTAGCTAATCCGTCCTCTCTTTACTCTAAAGGTGGAAGGGCTGATATTAACCTCAAACTGCCTTAAATACAAAACAGAAAGTCTGAGTTAGCAGCTGTTTTTGTGTATTTTGTGAACACTAAATTATATTTCTAATCCCACTAAAGAAAAACTACTGAAGATGTTAAGATGTCCTCTTTAAACCAAAGACAGAGAAAAACAAGATGCATCGATTTGCACAAATATGTTTCCGTACTTTACCTTCGCACTTTGTTAGAGGCAGAAGCAGAACCAAGAACAGTCTCCATTTTGCTTCCATACCGGTCAAGAAGTGAGTGTATCCTGTTCTGAAGAGAAGAGGACGCACATCTCTGAACACCTAAACCTCACTCTCTCACAGGTGGTCAGAAATGTCATTAAAGGAAGTCAGGAGCTTCTGCTTTACTGTATCTGACCGCTTCTTATGCCGTGTCGATGCAGACGGTCAGGTCTACAGTCACCGAATGCAACACATGTGAAGTACTACTTGCTTTGGTCTTGCATTTAGTTTGAGTTGTACGTCACAAAACTTGCTAGAAGTTAGATGTCTGCTCTGTGGTCATCACATATTTAGAGGCCTGAGCTCGGGCTGTGAATAGAAAGCTGCAGCTCATAGAAACTTTGGTTCCTCACGTCTTTAACAAGTAAACCAGGGTGTCGTCTGCAGACAGCATTTTTACATGGTGACAAAAACCTACCTCACTTCATGCAAGACGATTCACTTTGTTCACACGGAAACACACTGTGCACAAGAAGTTGAATATTTAGGGGTTTTAATTCTTCAGTTAGCAATCATGCAGTTGTAATGTATTTTAAAATCCCAATAACTAAACACCAATAGCCAGTCTAAGTGGTCCAAGTAAGACACCATTTTTAGGCACAGTTTTACACTCAAGTTAGCTAATTCTTTGTCTTTCATACAAATCCATCATTAAACCTGACAAGTTTTAAAAATAAATGTTGATTTGTTTATGATAAAAAAGAATATTATTGTAGGATCATCTCAAAAGTTGCCAACATGTTATACAGTGCTGTTCTCTTGATTGTTGGTTAAACGTTAGCATAGAGTTTGCAGCTTGCATCCGTCTCTCTGCCGGCTGAGTTAGAGACACTCTGGTCGAGATCACTGTCTGGCTGTTGGAGGGCTGTGTAGGGGTCATCAGGGTCAGCAGGGTCATCTTCATCCTGTAAAAATACTAATCTTAATGCAATACTTGTTTTAAAGAGTTCCTAATATGCTTTTTGGGGTTTACCTTTCCTGTAGTGACATATATAGGTTGTGTGCATCATTTTATAAACATTTACTGACTGCTTTCTGAGTTTAAAGAAATCATCACTCACCAAATTGCCGGGATTTTCACACGCAGATGATCCAGATGTGGCTGACCTTGAACAGACACTTTAAGAAAATAAGAGTTAGTATAGCAACAAATACACACAGAAAAAAAAGCATATCTTTGAGAGATATTCTAAATATTAAAGAAGTCTCTCACCCTTGATGTAATCTCCTGCAGACACACCAGATGGTAACTGCAGTTATAATGATGAATACAGCTGCACCAATCAAAATACCTGGGATCGGTATTTGAATGAAAATGCTGCCGTCTACATCCTCTAAAACATCTTGAAGAAAAGAAAATGGTTAGAAAAAGAACACCTGTGAGAAATGCACCAAGTAGGCATCATGCAAACATTTTTACAATCTACATTACCTTCCACAGTGATGTTCAGATGGTAGATATATGTTCCCTCAGGATTAGAACATTCACAGGTGTGTAACCCACTGTCCACTGCTGTTAAATTCATCAGGTGGAGAGACACAGTCTGATTCTCCGTCTTCAGAGAGAACCTGGAGTCACATTGTTGCACGAAGCCCTCTATCGGTTCATAATGCAGATTACACTGTTCTCCGCTTATTTCTGTTCTGATCTTACACACTATTATTGTGATGGGACTCTGTGTATTATTCACACATATTTCAGTGACGTCTGGTCCTCTCCCGATGGTTTTCACTATAGTCACTGCAAGAAATCAAAAGTTAAGAAGCTTATGAGGATATTTTTTGTTTAACATATTGCAAAACTAGCATAAACTAGCGCATCCCCCTGCCTGAAATACCTCCATTAGACTCCTTTGGTTACTTCCTGAACATAGTGACATCACTATTGAACACTCAAGCTTCTGTTGGCTAGCGCTCCAACACATTGTACGTGAAGCGCTAAGGGGCGGGACCTCTCTAAGCAGAGCCGTCCAGCTAACCAATCAGAGCAGACTGGGCTCTGGTTTCAGACAGAGGGTGAAAAGAGGTGCTGCAGCACAGGCAGTATGAGAAAAATAAAGAGCTTTTTGAACATTAAAGCATGGAGACATGTCCCAGGAGAGACACTACATACTGATATACACCTGAGAATTAGAATGATCCGTCCTCTCTATACTCTAAAGGTGGAAGGGCTGATATTAACCTCAAACTGCCTTAAATACAAAACAGAAAGTATGAGTAAATAGCTGTTTTTGTGTTTTTTGTGAACACTAAATTATATTTGTAATCCCACTAAAGAGAAACTACTGAAGATGTTAAGATGTCCTCTTTAAACCAAAGACAGAGAAAAACAAGATGCATCGATTTGCACAAATATGTTTCAGTACTTTACCTTCGCACTTTGTTAGAGGCAGAAGCAGAACCAAGAACAGTCTCCATTTTGCTTCCATACCGGTCAAGAAGTGAGTGTATCCTGTTCTGAAGAGAAGAGGACGCACATCTCTGAACACCTAAACCTCACTCTCTCACAGGTGGTGAGAAATGTCTTTAAAGGAAGTCAGGAGCTTCTGCTTTACTGTATCTGACCGCTTCTTATGCCGTGTCGATGCAGACCGTCACGTCTACAGTCACTGAATGCAACACATGTGAAGTACTACATGCATTGGTCTTGCATTTAGTTTGAGTTGTACGTCACAAAACTTGCTAGAAGTTAGATGTCTGCTCTGTGGTCATCCCATATTTAGAGGCCTGAGCTCGGGCTGTGAATAGAAAGCTGCAGCTCATAGAAACTTTGGTTCCTCACGTCTTTAACAAGTAAACCAGGGTGTCGTCTGCAGACAGCATTTTACATGGTGACAAAAACCTACCTCACTTCATGCAAGACGATTCACTTTGTTCACACGGAAACACACTGTGCACAAGAAGACGAATATTTAGGGGTTTTAATTCTTCAGTTAGCAATCATGCAGTTGTAATGTATTTTAAAATCCCAATAATTAAACACCAATAGCCAGTCTAAGTGGTCCAAGTAAGACACCATTTTTAGGCACAGTTTTACACTCAAGTTAGCTAATTCTTTGTCTTTTATACAAATCCATCATTAAACCTGACAAGTTTTAAAAATAAATGTTGATTTGTTTATGATAAAAAAGAATATTATTGTAGGATCATCTCAAAAGTTGCCAACATGTTATACAGTGCTGTTCTCTTGATCTTTGGTTAAACGTTAGCATAGAGTTTGCAGCTTGCATCCGTCTCTCTGCCGGCTGAATTAGTGACACTCTGGTAGAGATCACTGTCTGGCTGTTGGAGGGCTGTGTAGGGGTCATCAGGGTCATCTTCATCCTGTAAAAATACTAATCTTAATGCAATACTTGTTTTAAAGAGGTCCTAATATGCTTTTTGGGCTTTACCTTTCCTGTAGTTTGTTATATAGGGTTTGTGCATCATTTATATATCATTTTATACACATCTACTGACTGCTTTCTGAGTTTAAAGAAATCATCACTCACCAAATTGCCGGGATTTTCACACACAGATGATCCAGATGTGGCTGACCTTGAACAGACACTTTAAAGAAAGGAAGAGTCAATAAAACACCAAATACACACAGGAAAAAAAGCTCATCTTCAAGAGATATTCTGAATATGAAAGAAGTCTCACCCTTGATGTATTCTCCTGCAGACACACCAGATGGTAACTGCAGTTATGATGATGAATACAGCTGCACCAATCAAAATACCTGGGATCGGTATTTGTGTTGAAATGCTTTCGTCTCCATCTTCTAAAATGTAATAAAGAAAAACATGATTGTTAGAAATTTGACATTCACTCTATTTGTAAGAATGTACACACAGTTTGATGTAATATTGCATTTACCTTCCACAGTGATGTTCAGATGGTAGATATCTGTTCCCTCAGGATTAGAACATTCACAGGTGTGGTTCCCACTATCCACCGGTGTTAAATTCATCAGGTGGAGAAACACAGTCTGATTCTCCGTCTTCAGAGAGAACCTGGAGTCACATGTTTGCACGAAGCCCTCTATCGGTTCATACTGCAGATTGCACTCTGTTCTGTTCCTTTCTGTTTTGATCTTACAGACTATCATTGCGATGGGATTCTGTGTATTATTAACACATATTTCAGTGACGTCTGGTCCTCTCCTGATGGTTTTCACTATAGTCACTGCAAGAAAAGTAAAGATAAGAAGCTTATGAGGGTATTTGTTAGTCCATCACATTGCAAAACTAGCACACCCCCCCCCCCCCCCCCTGCCTTAAACACCTCCGTTGGACTCCTTTGTTTACTTGTGGAAGATAGTGCCATCACTATGTAACACTCGCTTTTCTATTGGCTAGCGCTCCAACTAATTGTACGTGATGGAGATGTCCCGCCCCTTAGCCTAAGCAGAGCCGGCCAGCTAACCAATCAGAGCAGACTGGGCTCTGGCTTCAGACAGAGGGTGAAAAGAGGTGCTGCAGCACAGGCAGTATGAGAAAAATAAAGAGCTTTCTGAACATTAAAGCCTGGAGACATGTCCCAGGAGAGACACTACATACTGATATACACCTGAGAATTAGAATGATCCGTCCTCTCTATACTCTATTAAAGGTGGAAGGGCTGATATTAACCTCAAACTGCCTTAGATACAAAACAGAAAGTTTGAGTTAGCAGCTGTTTTTGTGTTTTTTGTGAACACTAAATTATATTTTGAATCCCACTAAAGAGAAACTAGTGAAGATGTTAAGATGTCCTCTTTAAACCAAAGACAGAGAAAAACAAGATGCATCGATTTGCACAAATATGTTTCAGTACTTTACCTTCGCACTTTGTTAGAGGCAGAAGCAGAAGCAAGAACAGTCTCCATTTTGCTTCCATACCGGTCAAGAAGCGAGTGTATCCTGTTCTGAAGAGAAGAGGACGCACATCTCTGAACACCTAAACCTCACTCTCTCACAGGTGGTGAGAAATGTCTTTAAAGGAAGTCAGGAGTTTCTGCTTTACTGTATCTGACCGCTTCTTATGCCGTGTCGATGCAGATGGTCAGGTCTACAGTCACCGAATGCAACACATGTGAAGTACTACATGCTTTGGTCTTGCAGTTAGTTTGAATTATACGTCACAAAACTTGCTAATACTGAGGTGTCTGCTCTGTGGTTATCACATATTTAGAGGCCTGAGCTCGGGCTGTGAATAGAAAGCTTCAGCTCAAAGCAACTTTGGTTCTTCGCGTCATTAACGCGAGGAACCAATGAATTAATTAATTAATTTGGAACATGTTAAATCTTCATATTTGGATGGATAAAGTGTTGTTTTAGTACCTCAGTAAAGTAAATATTTCCTGCAGACCTACCTTCACACAGGAACAGAAGGATTCCCAGGAGGTCAGAGCAGCACAGCTGTCTGTCGGAGGTCCATGAGGAGTCTGCAGAGATACAGGTAACACTCTGTGACTGGAGTACTGAGTCATCTGATTAGATTTCCTCCACTGTAGCATTGTGTTGTAATAATCAAATTGTACCCCACCCATTCCCCCCAGTGTGTGACTTTACTGGGAAAACCCCTCTCTTATAGTGAAAATCCTGAAGATATTGCAGTTCAATTGTTAAAGCAAGGCTAAACTGCATCGCTCAATCACAACAACACTGTTTAAACAGTGTCACAGTAGAGGCACAAAATACATGAGCCACTGTATTTAATCTGGCTAAAAGAAGAACAAAACGACAAGCTCATTTCATAGATGGATAATTATGTAATGCAATATCATTCAGAAGCTATTTATACATTGACTGCTACTTACACAGCAATCTGATATTCAAGGAAGTAATAATGTTTTGCAATATAGAAAACACTTTATTTTGTGTTCACTCATCCAGTCAGACATCAGAAGAGGAAATGTGTTTTGAAAAGCCACATCTGTCTTTTTGCATCCCTCTGAAAGCTCTGAAGCCCCGAGCCAAAGCATGACCCAGATATACACTCAAACATGTCTCTCACACACACAGTGCAGAAATACTCCGTTTTACACACCCACATCCTGAAATAGAATTGTGTCCTTGCTCACATTCAGTTAAAAACATATATTTCTCTCATTTAGATAAAGTATAGGATTCGACCTGTTGGAATTTCAGACAATGAAAACAGCTTGAGTACACGTGAAGTCAAATTACGTAGGAAAATTAACATAATTCTGATTTATAGACTGTGATAAAGAGGTTAGACTTCACCTTTGACCATGATGAAATGTCATTCATGCCCATGTCCACAGCCTTATAGCTTCACCTTAAACAAAACAGCACAAACGGATCATATTTTACATCAGATGTTGGATAACTATACTGTAAGACACTAGAAACATGGATAAAAAGAGCATTATTAGACAAAAAGACTTTCAAAAATGGTTCGAAATAGAAGATATTAAAACCTCACTATTACATTTATTTGATTAGAGACCATTACTAAACGCCAAGGTACAAGATCAAATCACTCAAGTCAATAGAGGTAAACATATGAGACAATAAAAAACATTGTTACGAGGATGAGAAAAACAGGTAATAGTCAAAAATGCAAAAGGACAAAATATCAAACAAAACTTGGCTCGGATACAAAAGGACAATATAAAAACATGGACCTGACGCTGGTTGCCTGACACATGGAACGAGACGAACTGGCACGAGACAAAGGGAGACAGGGCCTATACATAGACAAGGTAAGGGGACACAGGTGAAAACAATCAGGGCAGGGTCCACAATCACAGTGAAGGGAAAACACACAAAGGCAGGAAGTAAAAACATCTGAAACGAGAGGGAATGCAGGAAGATAAAACAGGAAGTCACAAGACAAGACTGAACTAAATTAACTTAACAAGACACAACACTACTGTGTTTTACTACAAGATTATTACACCTAATGCTATATGTCAAATTTCATCCATATTATGTCATAATGTGTATTATAAACTGCTATATTTCATTTATATTTTACATTTACTATTGCACTATATTCTATACATTAAAAACATTGAAAACCATTACACGATATTTGTATATAGACTACTCCTGGTTGCCATAAAATGTATCTACATTTTTTATAGTAAAGTTACAAAAATTATTCTATTTTTATTATAATTTCTGCTTTTATTTATTTCTGTTATTTGTTGAACTTAATTCTGCTGCAATAATTTAATTTATAGGATTAATATTAGCAATCTTATTATGTCATGCAGGAGCGCGCAGTGTCCGCTAGATGGCGCCAAGTAAACAGGATTTATTTGCCTTGGCCCAAAGGCTGCTGGGAAATCTACCAGTCTACCCGGAAGTATCCATCACAACACAACATGGAGGTAAATGTGCGCAAATGAGATGCGTACAGCAAGTAAATACATCTTAAACTGCACATGTATTAACTTTAGTTGCACGGTTTAGTTTTTGGCGTTCATTTGTTGCTTTTAAAACGTCAGCAGCGTGTTTCTGCCATTCCTTTTAAACCCTGAAAGTTAACTGTTTTAGAGTCGTATTATTACTATAGTAGTTTAACGTATTCATATTCAGCTGCTTCCTCTTACTACGCTTGCTTTATCTTTCATTATTAGTAATAACGTGACATTTTGCCAGCTTTCTAATTTATCCTTATAAATTCTTAAAACATAACGGGGTCAAATTCATTACTTCAAAAGTCTTTAGAATTATTCAGAGCAATCGACCGAGAGAGAAGTTGCCCAAACGTTTACATGCAGTTCAAAACATACTTTTACTTGCTTACATCAGGAAGTACAATTTTGGTTTGAATTTGGTCTTAAATTGGATTTTTAGTGGCATAACAACAAAGTCTTAAACGTAACTTGCCCTGAGCTGTAGGAACTCTGTTTCCATTCTCCTCTGATCTTAGGTAGTTGACAACACATTACGTTTTTGATCTGATTCACTGCCAGTTGGAAACATTTCTGTGCAAAAGTGCCTGGAATAGCTTCTAAAGTTATGTACAACCGGCTGATTTGTTAAGAAAAGGCTGAGAAAACAATGCAATAACCATCAATCTTTCTCACTACTAGGAGAACATAAGCAGTGTGATGTCCAGGTTCTCCAGCCCTGTGTACAGCCGCTACTGGCAGCACTACCAGCAAGCCATGGCCTGGCACCAGAGGCACCAGCGGGCCTACAGGAAGGCCTTGGAGGCCGCCTACGGCCCTCCTCACAGCCAGGCTCACAGCCACGCTCACAGCCAGGAGCCGTGTCCCAGCAGCCATCGGTACGAAGACTGGAACGCAGGACAGGAAGATGGAGAGGACGGGGATGAGGAGAGCAGCTCGGACAGCGAGATCGAGTGTGACGTCAGCAACATGGAGATCAGCGAGGAGCTGCGGGAGTACTTCGCCCACACAGAGAAACACAGAGAGGAGCTGAGTAAGAGAACAGGGCACTGAGAGAAAGAGTGTCATTATAGTTAAGTGCATTCCCTGAATCAATTGTTCTTGTCCTTGCAGAGAAGCAGCAGCAGATCGAGGCGGAGGAGCATGAGAGCTACGTGCCTGCAGACCAGGACCTGCGCAGCGGCTCCTGGAGAAACAGCATGGCCCCCCCCTCAGAGAGACCCGGAGAGCGACGTGGGTCCGAGATGAAGAAGCTCTACGGCAAGGACTCCGCCAAGATCCAGGCCATGGAGGCGGCCATGCAGCTCAACTTCGACAGACACTGTGACCTCAAACAGCCCAAATACTGGCCCGTCATCCCGCTGAAACTGTGACGCCTGTTCTGCAGGAACCCCTCCTCCGATCTGCCCGTGAGACGCCACTGGATTGAAGCTGCTGATGTGGAAGTAACAGTGTGGGTGAACTGAGGGGTGCAAGTTATTTTAAGCACACCAAAAAGTAGATCTTCCGCTCAGCCAGACGCGAATGTCACCGACCCCTCAGCTGCTGCTCCAAATGAAAATGATTGTTATGCTCACATAATTTTGAATTGTTGTGGCTTTAACAGAAGTTATTATATAAGGTTTATCCAAGAGTCTTTTTTGGAGATTCCAGTAAAGTCTGGTCTGGTTAAGTAAAGCGCTCCTGTACGTGATGTAAATATATTCAAACGTGTTTCCTCTTGTGTTTCTGTTCACCCTCTACCTCACTGATGCTACATTGCTCGTCTTTTGCATGTCAACTCAGTTTAACCACACAGTTTTTTTTCATCCCCCCCCCCCCCCCTTTCCTCTCCTTAAATTTAGGAGCGTTCCCATGTGACCGCATCTGATATTCCTGTTTCCTCAAAGAGAGATTTGTTGATGTTGCCTCTCTCATTCTGACAGTTCATCGCGTTCAAAGACATTTGCGTTGTTTCTCCTCAGGGGCGTTCACTATCCTGTTTTATCTTGTGCTTCCACCACCCTTTTCCTTTTTTTAAACTGAAGGATTTTAATGTCAAACCTGTTCATAATAAAGTGTTTTCTGTTTGGATAAAAGCTGCTGTGTCAGTTGTGATTTCTTTATTTCACTTTTTTCTAATAGGACTGGATTTTCTTTATGACTATTAGTTTTTTCTGCTAAAAAGCATCAGGCATTACTGAAGCTAAATTTTTTCAAACTCTGAGCCTAACAGATAATCTCAAAAAGCAGCTTTTGGGCAGTTCATTTCTACATCTAAGATATAGTATGTATAAAATAAATGTGCACTTATTAAGGACATTTTAAAAGGAACAAATATGCAGGTTAAGTAAAAGCTCCAACATAACATTGTAAAAATACTCAAAAATAAGTCCTCCATTTAAAATCTATTTTTGGTAAAAGTACTGAAGCTTACTGTGGTTGTTAAATCTTTAACCATAGTTGAGAATAAAGTAGCAGAACACTCCAGTAAAGTACAACTACCGCAATACTACTTTCCACAACTTAATTTAAGGAATGTGTTCTGTCATTATTTTAGATGTATTCTATAGTTGACTGTTTAAAAATAATACTTTCAATTAAGTTTTGGGATTAATTAAATGTATTGCTAGCATGCACACTTCGCAAAAAAACACATTTTTACCCCAAATAATTAGCTAAGAATATCACTCAAAAATGGAAGATATTTAATTTAGAATAGTATGCAGTTTGGTAAATAACGCCTCTGAATAATACAGTACCTTCCCTTTGTATTTAATAGCGCGTGGAGAACAAATCAGGACACTTGGAGAGATTTAAGGAGTCTGATCCATTTCTAGATGCAGTGACGTCACGTTTCCACCCCCTTAACCCCCGCCCCCACCGAGTCCTAACCAGGACGTCCAGTTGTTTGTGTATGCACCCCTCTCCAAACAACCTGTGGAAACCTCTTTTGTCACTTATTCTAGTCAGAGCCAGCTGAAACATGGGCGAGTGAACTATTCTCTACATTTGTATTTGCTTTTGTCTCAACAGTAGAATAATTGAGGTTGTTTTTGTTGTTGCTTTGTTGTTGTTTTGATGCTGTCAGCTGACGCGCGCGTGAGTTGCGCATTAAGCAGCTATGTGATTCTCATTTGCATGTCTGCTAATTACTTTAAAAAGGCTTAAACAAAGACAACTTTTTTAAGTTCTTGCAGCTTTTTGGAAGTTTTAGCAACATTATCCTCTGGAGGAAGTTAGTTTTGGACATCTTGGCGCACTCCTCAAAGTGTGCACGCGGCAGATAAATACAGCTATTGCAATGTATGGGGAAGAAAATACATGCAAAAGTGTGCAGTATGTTGCATGTCACAGGACATAGCGGCAAAATAGTACAAGTTATACAAAATATTCCAATACTGCATGCATTTCCCAGGTTTATTCAAAGACATAACTAAAATGTCTGGTGCAAACATCTCCTCTTGCAAGATAAAAAGTGACTGTATCCTCCGCACGTCAGCTCCTCATGTGAGAGTTTGATGCTGATTGGATTAAGAGCTCCCTCACTGTGGATTAAAGAGCCGGACCAGGTGGAAAACAATGTCTGTTGTGTGCTGTGGAAGTGCCACAGGAAGTGCAGATATTCTTCATGTCTATAAGATTCAAAGATATAAGACAAATGGCCCCTGGGCACAGACATGTAAGGGGCCCCTCACCCAATCTAAAGACACTTAAAACCAAAAAGTGTCAAATAATCTACTTTCAGTCATTTTGCATCTATTTATAGACGTTTCATGATGTGTCTCCTATTGGCCGTGTGCTCTCTGTAGTAGTTTTGCATCTATTTTTAGCCATTTTGTGTGTCTTTCTATGAATGCTGCATCTTTTTGCGTTTTCCTAGTTGTCAAATTTCTTTGTTTTTGAGTCATTTTTGAATGCTTTTGGTAGTTTGGTGTATATTTGAGGTCATTGATCATAGGAGGAGGTGAATGAATAAAACACATATTGAATTTGAGATGATAGAAAACAGATTTAAGAGGCTACTGGTTTCTACTGAGTGATTTGCAGACATTGAGGATTGAAGCACAGCATTCAGAGGGCCACCGATCCAACAACTTCTCCTAGCATTTCTCTTTCATTTACAACATCTGTTTCCCATAAAGCAGCAGGCCTGTGTATCGCCTTCAGGCCGGTGAGAAGTTGAGAACAGACAGGAAGTAGTGGAGTGACATGATTTACTGCGACGAGGGGAACCGCAGCAATTTCTCTGCAGGAAGCCATCGTAAAACTTCTCTTCTTTTGCCTGTTCCCCCCAAAACTGCTACTTTAGTCTCATCATCGTCAGCATCCCGTTTTTCATCTGCTCCTCTCATTGACTCCATCATTATTCTTCCCCTCCTCCTCCTCCTCCCCCTCCTCCTCCTCTTCTTTCCTCCCCCTCCTCCATGAATTCTCTCTTTGTGCTCGCTGCAGCCTTCGTCTCGGTGGACGTGTGCATATCCTCTCGCATCCTCTCTGGAGTATTTGCTTCGCTGATCTGCAGAATTGATGCCGAATGTAACAGCCGACAAGCAGACACACTTCAAAGGCTGCACATTTCTTAAAGAAGGCTTTTATTCTGAAGGAATAAATGATCACTCAGCTGGGGGGAAAGTGGAACAATCCACTGACCTGATTATAGCAGTGTGCAGACAGTTAAACTGAGTCTTAATTATAGCTATATAAATAAATAGGGATTGCTAAATAAAACCATAAGTCCACATTTCCACTCGTGCATAAACAACTGTTATATTTCCCTTCAGTCAGTCCTCCAAACCTCCAAGCTCAGAGCTGCAGAGCACATTATGCAACATTAACAAGCGTTGATTTTCAGTTGTGATTATCAGGAGTTGAGAAGTGTTGATATGACTCCAGGGCAGCTTTTCAAAACGGTCTTAAAGTGTTCAAACTCTGATAGTTGTGTATTTAAATCAACACTGGCATACAAGTCTGACAATATGCAACTATTTTAACAAGATTAAAAGGGCCCTCTATGCTTTTTGTGGTCTTCCCTTTCCTGCTGCAGCACAGGCAGTCAGAGAAAATACCTTTTTGGACGTTAAAACATGGAGAGAAGTTAGGCACAACATACAAATATGAACACCAACATGAGCAGAATAAGGTCCCTTTAAGGTAAGGCTTTGCCCTCCAATTGTTAAGGTTAGGATAAGTCGTCATGCAGCGAGTCTGGCAAGAGTTTTGGAAATCAAGGGTGACCATTCAGACATGAGGTATAGGCAAGGTAGAGGACTTACATGTACGATGATCAAAATCAGGGCTTGACAGCAGGCAGCCAAAGTTCAAATCTAAAAGAGTAGTTGGAGAACTACCTTCAGCCAGTGTGCTAAAGTTGGTAGCATGATAGTAACTGCATATTTTACTCTTTCAAATGCTGGTGTGACCAGGCCTTTGAGCTAGGAAGTGAGGAGGAGGGGATTGGTAGCAGGTGTGCAGGGGGTGGAGCTCAGGCAGGACAAGGAAGGGGTATCTCTTCTTTACTAGCAATTTTGTTCTATCTTCCTGTTAGTTTTGAATTTATTTTGTGGATCCAGTATCAAAATCTATCACAGAAACCTAAAACCTGCTTTGTCGCCTGTCCTCTTCACTATGGATTATGAATGATTTGCCATTATGGTGTATACCAAAACCACACTGCACCCGCTTCTTAAATCTCATATTTGCTTCCATATTTAGCCTGTTTCTTGTCCTGCATTTTTTTTTTTTTTGATCTCAGCCCATCGGCTACTACTGATGTGTCAGGAGTGGTCCTCGTCGAGAGAACCTGTTGCCATGGTGACGCTGCGATGCACAGAGCTCCCAGGCGTCATCTCAGATCCTGGCACATGTGAACAGTCATACATCTGATCGCACGAGCCCACTCGGGCGAAAAATAGGCCGAATCTGAATAAATATATAAATATATGCAGCACACCTCCCCCTGCCGCTCTGCCACCCCCGGAGTGATGATGATGATGAGGAAGATGATGAACCCACCCACAGTGACTCACGGTGTGGAAGCAGCTCTCATCCCACACTGCTACACGTCAGTACAGTAGGTCACAGGTGCACCAGCAAGTCACATGACTGCTGGAGATGTCACATGGTGGGGTGTGTGTGTGTGTGTGTGTGTGTGTGTGTGTGTGTGTGTGTGTGTGTGTGTGTGTGGTGTGTGTGTGTGTGTGTGTGTGTGTGTGTGTGTGTGTGTGTGTGTGCAGTTGTTGGGATGACGAAGGCAACACAACATCATGTGGAGCAGACTTTGGACCAAATCTGGGCCAGCGGATTAGCGGCTCGCCGGATAAATTGCTGGACGGAGGGGCGGCGGGGGGATGGGTGTGTGTGTGTGTGTGTGTGTGTGTGTGTGTGTGTGTGTGTGTGTGTGTGTGTGTGTGTGTGTGTGTGTGTGTGTGTGTGTGTGTGTGTGTGCGTGCGGAGGTGAGTGTTGACAGGAGTCAGATATGGTAAATAATGGAGATTTATCAGAGATGTTTTTGCCGTTTTTGTAGAAAGCCTGAAACGCCTCCATTGGACATCTTTGCTTTCTTCCGGAACACAGTGACATCACTATGGAACACTCGCGCTCCTATTGGCTAGCGCTCCAAAACACACATTATTGTTAGGCCTATATAATGTTTTGTTTTGTTGTTTTTGTTTGTTTTTGCCTGTCCTTGTTTGTCTACCCTCCCTCACACTGTAAAGCGTCTTTGAGTCAGAGAAAAGCGATATAAAAATTAAATTTATTATTATTATTATTATAATACCCTAAAACCCATTCACTCTAATATGATATTAAAAAGAGAAAAGCAAAAAACATCTATATTTAGGAGGACAAATTGTCGTATTACCAATCAATTTCCCGTCTCATGGTTGCATCTCTAGTTCCAGTAGAGAGTTGGTGTATGTTCATGTTAGTGTGATGACCACCAACACATCAAACTTTGCAATCGCATGCAAATACAGCGCACACTGAAGTGTTTCAGGCGGCACGTGATGACGAAGCATGGGATGGGTTTACATGAATTTGCATCAAAGTTGCTCATGTGCCTCTTCAGCTGTGGCTCACAGAGAGTCACAAATACCTCCTTTAAAACTCCAAATCACGATAACAATTAAGGTTTTTTGTGCGGGTGTTTGATGATATCTTGAGTGTGTTTGAGACGGCATAACTTTTGTCAGCATCCGACGGTGCTGTGTAGGGATGAAAGGGAAGCGTCTCCTTGGCGACCGACGGCTGAGGGTGGGGGAAACTGGGTCACCATCACCAGCGCAGATTAAAGGACCAGGATCTGAATATATATATACCATGAAACACACACACACACACTGACACAAAGCAGAGAAATGAAAGGGACTTCCCAGGTGAGAGATGAAACCGTGCCAGGTGCGACGCTCTGGCGGCTCTGTGCCAAAGGTTTCCCTTTTTGAATCGGCCTGAAGCCCATTAAAATGGCAAGGATTAGCCTCAAGCAGCAAGAGGCTTATAAAGCTGAGACACTGTTTGTGTGTGTGTGTTGTCTTTGTATGATTGTGTTTGCTCAAACGATGCCCTGTTTTCCAGCTTTACTAATAAAACGATTTTATTTGACTGATGGAGGCAGTTAAAGAAATAGCCAAACAGAGTATGAAGCTTAAACTGTTGCACGTAGGAGAATATTTGACACATTTCATGAGTCCAACAGGAAAACATTTACAAAAGACACTTGGTTATATTATTTCTGCTTTGTTATTTCAATGTTACATCTTTTTAATGGCTGACAGAACATTTGTGGACATAAAAAGACGGATAATAGGCTGACATGATAGGAACTGCAGCTGTTGTTATATTGCTTTAGATAACGTGTGAAGAACACACAGCCTGGTTGTAACTGTAGTCCGACACAAACAGCTCCATGTACAGTAGTCAGCAGTGATTTCCCGAGGCTTGGGACTACTGACGCTGGGGTCACAGTGAGGTCACAGTGAGGTCAACCTCTGGGATCCCAGCTCAAAGCCTGACAGTCAGCGTCTGCGCCCGACACAAGACATGCTTAATGGCATCACACAGGTAGACAGTAACCAGTACCTTAACAACACCAGTATCTTTGATGCTCTCTTCTTGTACTGCGACCTTTCACCTTTTCGAGGATCTGATGCCCCTTTGTTCATTCATTGATGGACGAAAACACAGGAAGAAAAATCCAAACTACAAAATGATATCGACCAGTTGATCTCATGGTAGCCACATCCCCAAGCCTGCTCCACTGTATTACTCTAAATGGGACCAAAATGTACTTAATGAACATCATTGTGTTTTGGACAAGACTTAAAACCAAGGATTGAGACAATAAACTTATCAGAATTTGTTTTATCGAGGTAACAGATCAAGTGAGAACTCCAATGGACATCCAATAGGAAAACCCACTTGTCTTTTTGTCGTGGGAGCCTTTGCAATGCTAACTTCACTCCATTATCGTCCCTCTTGTGCTCTCAGCACAGAAAGCCTTACCAATATATCAGCTGCATGTCAACAGATCATCTCTCTGATAACTCTCAGACATGGCTATCTTATACATTTAGTTTTCTGTTTCTGCCTCAAGCTGTTGTTGCGAAGCCACATGAGGAGTTTTTTTTTTCTGGGAACTGATAGCATCGCTAAAGCTGAGTGAGCGCAGCCTACCACGGGTGTTAGACGTCTCCATGGCAACAGCAGAGCCGGTATCACTGTGCGATCAGAGCGCTCTGATGTCGAGGATGTGACCGTCACAAGGGCCTGTTGTGCAAAAAGTGAAGTTTGAAAATCAATTTGAAGCGTCCAGAGACTGCTGTGTCCTCCTTCTTCTTCTTCTTCTTCTCTCCCATTAATCTGATGACATGAAGGAGCTGCGACGTCCTCATTACTTTGGGACGACCTAAATTGGGAATCCACTTTCTTTTTTTCCTTCTCTGTCTCGCTGTAATGAGGGAAGACAGGCCCTCAACAGGCTTTCCCTTTAATGAACGCCAGGAATTGTGGAGGAAGATAAGAAAGTGCGTGCAGCTGAGGTTTCAGATGCTCAGGAATCGGATAAAATGAAGATGATATGTGATTTAGCAAAGTCAGAGGGTGCATGGCTGAACATAAGGCTTCCAAAATGGCATTTATACACACAAAGAAAACCTGTTATAAGGTTGAAACTGCAGGCTGTGTTCATGGATTTTTCTTTGGAGAACCTGGCTTTATTGTTTCTCATTTGTCATGTCATATGGCTGAAGGGGATTATACGTGACCCCTGACCCTGAACACGAGCACACAGTTGATTTGATGAGCTGCACAAGGCCAAATCATTCTCTCTATTTCTCTTCAGCCACATATTAAATACAGCAATTGAGAAATGTTGCTTAGGGATTGTATTGTGTTGATATGTCGCTTTATTCCAGTTTAAATGGATGGATTGCCAGCAAGTGTTGTACAGATATATTAGTGTTTCCAAAGGTCTTCAGTGACTCACTGAGGTCGACATAGACTATTGGATGAATGCAGTGAAAGGTGGCATAGTTGTGCTTTGTCATTTGTGAAGGCCGCTATTGTAGACTTTTTGTTGGATGAGTTCAAGATCCGGTCTGTTTGGCCTTCTTCTCTCTTAAAGGAGAAAAGCTAAGATAATACAC